>NC_051322.1:25826981-26130011 GCF_015220235.1 Choloepus didactylus | reverse complement strand
GTATAAAAATGTAGCTTATGAGGGGTGACAATGGGATTGGGAAAGCCATAAGGACCACACTCCACTTTGTCTAGTTTATGGATGGATGAGTAGAAAAATAGGGGAAGGAAACAAACAAACAAACAGACAAAGGTACCCAGTGTTCTTTTTTACTTCAGTTGCTCTTTTTCACTTTAATTATTATTATTGTTATTTTTGTGTGTGTGCTAATGAAGGTGTCAGGGATTGATTTAGGTGATGAATTTACAACTATGTAATGGTACTGTGAACAATCGAATGTACGATTTGTTTTGTATGACTGCGTGGTATGTGAATATATCTCAATAAAATGAAGATTTAAAAAAAAAAAAAAACACAGCATCTTCCTTTACCCTTTGCCCAATTTGCCCTAGTCCTAACTAGATCTGCTTCATTCATATCTCTAATTGAAGTCTAGACTCTATTTCAGCTTTTTTAACAGTTGCTGTATATGCGAATACTGACATTCATGTCTGCCGAGTTTTAGGTCTGAGTTTCAGGTGTCATACAGATACCCAAAGTTCCAGGGATCGATCAGGTTATACACAAAGGGATCAGTGTCTCAGAATCTGGAGTAGCAATTACAGTTCAGGAATAGATGTGACTGTTGTAAGAGCTTACAATCTAGGAACCATTACAATAAGCGTTTCTCTGAGAAACTGTGCTCTAAGATTCAATTCTGAGTTTACACTTTGTAGTTAGTCCATTTCAGTGTGGTATTATAAACTTTTTGTTTTTAACACAAAATCTAATACTGTCTGGATGTAACTCCTTTTACGATGGATGGACATTTGCTTATCTTCCTAAATGTAGTATATAACTGAACTTTCAAGTTATTATTCTAATATGCAATATAATGGTGATATTACTGGGTCTCATTGATTTGGGCACTGCTCTTTTCTTTGCCAGTAGTAATCTTACTGTGTAAGAAATTTTTCTTTTTGTAATTTCATTTTGTAAAAAATTTTCTCCTGTCATTTTTCACTTATTTGCTTCTGACAGTGAGTGCTTTTCTTAAATTTCCCCCTGACTTTATTATGGTACTTTTAGTTATGCTTTGGACTTGGATTATAAATTAGCTATTATAATTATGTGTTATTTCTGTTCTGACAGCTCTCAATTCTGAGTGAGGCCTGAGATTTTCACATTTAAAATTTCAGTTCTTTAGTGCATAGATTTTGTGATATTTTTTCAGGCTATTTCTGGGTCCTTGTTGTTTATTACTTAGTTATCTACTATATTTATAATTGTTATCGTTACCAAATGTGGCAGCTTTAGGTAACTGAAGTGCTATAATGTTTAAAAATCTTTAGGTAATACTTCTTATAATTCCTTGTTTCTACTTTTTCTTTATTTTTAGAGTATGCCAAGATGGAAGAAAGCCCTATACTATAAGATTAATAATCCGTAGGTATTCATCTGAGAAGCACTATAGTCGTGAGAGTCGTCAGTGCCCTATTCCATCCCATGTGATTCAGAAGTTAGGGACAGGTATGCACTAATTTTCTAAGGATTTAATTGGCAGGTTGAACTCTTAAAAAAAAAAAAAAGAACTTTGAGTTAGAAATATGCACCAAGAATGGAGTCTTCACAGGGAGTTAGCAAGCAATTAAGTACCATTATTCTGTCAGGAATGTTCATTACAAACTTTCTTTTCTTTCTTCCTCTCTTCCCCCTTCCTCTCCCTCTTCTTCACCCTCTCCTTCTCCCTCTCCATGTCCCTCTCCTCCCCCTACCTCTCCTCCCCAACCCTTTCCATACAAGGAAAGACTCAGTTAAAAATGTTTCCCAAATTCAAAGAGAAGAAAACTGATCATTTATTATGCAGCAGAAAATAACTTTTTTTGGGTGTTTAGATAATATCACTTTTTTGCTATTATTAAAAGTGCTCCTGTGAACATTCACAAGCAAATAATTTGATGAATATATGTTTTAATTTATCTTGGGTAGATTACATAGAATGGATTTGCTGGGTCATTTAGTAAGTTGAGCTTTTTAAGAAACTGCCAAACTTCTTTCAAAGTGAATATGAAATTTTACTTTCCCACCAATAGTGCATGAGGATTCCAGTTTTTCCATATCTTCAGCAACCGTTGGTATTGTCAGTCTCTTTGATTATATTCATTCTGGTGGGTGTATAGTGGTATTTCATTGTGCTTTTTTTGTTTTATGGATAATGCTTTTGGTGACTGTCGAAAAACTCTTTCCCTAAGTATTTTCTTGTATGTTTTATTTTAGAAATTTCTAATTTCAGGTTTTACATTTAGGTCCATTTTGAGCTAATTTTTTCTGTATGGTACAAGATAAGGGTCTTGGGTCATTCTGTTACATGAGGGTACCTGATTATTCCAGCAGTATTTGTTGAAAAGACTGTTCTTTTCCCATTGCATTGCCGCATTGCTATGGCACCTTTGTTGAAAATCAGTTTACCATAATATAAGGGTTTATTTCTTGATACCTTTGTTCCATTAGGCTATGTTTATCCTTATTCCAGTTCCACCCTATCTTACTTACTGTACCTGTGTGGTAAGTTTTGAAATTAGGTGTGATAAGTTCTCAAACTTTGTTCTTTTTCTAAAAATTGTTTTGGCTATTCTAGGTCCTTTGCATTTCACTATAAATTTTAGGGTCAACTTGTCTATATATATAAAAAGCTTGCTGGAATTTCAGTAGAGATTGGGTTGAATCTGAAGATCTGTTTAGGAAGAATTGCTTTCTCATACAATATTGAGTCTTCCCACATATCTATTTATTTAGATCTTCTTTAATTTCTCCCAGCAATGTTTTGTAGTTTTCAGTACACAGGGCTTGGACTGCTTTTTGTTAACGTTATTCCTAAGCGTGTTATTCTTTTTGATGCTATCGTGAATGAAAACTTTTCTTAATTTTATTTTTAGTATATAGAAATGCAGTTATTTTTTGTATATGGATTCTTTATCCTGAATCTATATACAAAATCCATAAAGAATCAGGGAATAGTCCTCTTTCTTCTAGTGGATTATTGTTTTAGATTACGTAAGGTTTTGTATAGAGAGAATATTGACATTTGTAAAGAGTTTTACTTCTTACTTCATAATTTCTGCATCTTTATTTTTTCTCTCATATTGCACTGGTTACACTTCCAGTGCGAAGTTGAATAGAAGTGGTGAGAGGGGCTATCCTTGGGTTGTTCCCAATCTTAGAATAAAAGCATTTCATCTTTCAACATTAAGTATGACCTTAGTTGTAGGGATTTTAGTAGCTGTCCTTCATCAGATAGTTGAGGAAATTCCTTTCTGTTCCTAGTTTGTTGAGAGTTTTTACTCTGAAAGGGAATTGGATTTTTTCAAATGCTTTTTTGGAGTATCTGTTGAGATGATCATGTGGTTTTTGCTCTTTATTCTATTAATACCAATGTATTATAAAGTTGTCTTCAAATGTTAAACTAACCTTAATTTCTGGGATAAATCCTTCTTGATCGTGGTGTATAATCCTCTTTTAAGTGTTGCTGAATTTCATTTGCTAATATTTTGTTAAGAATTTTGTATCTGTGTTGATTTAGGGGTATTGTGCCAGTTTGGATGTATTATGTCCCCCCAAACGCCATTATTTTTGATGCAGTCTTGTGGGGGCAGATGTATTAGTATTAATGAGATTGGAAGCCTTTGATTGAGTGTTTCCATGGAGATGTGACTCAGTCAAATGAGAGTGAAAACGTTCCATTGGATAACTTCCCTGGAGGTGTTACCCTGCCCATTCAGGGTGGGTGTTAATTGGATCACTGGAGTCCTATAAAGGAGTTCAGAGACAGAAGGACCAGAGAGCAACTGAGAGTGACATTTTGGAGAGGAGCAGCAGCTGAGAGACACATTTTGAAGACGGCCATTGGAAGCTGACACTGACATTTTGGAGAAAGCCTTGAAACCAGAACTCCGGAGCAGACTCCAGCCACATGCCTTCCCAGCTAACAGAGGTTTTCCGGATGCCATTGGCCAGTGAAGGTACCTGATTGTTGAGTCTTACCTTGGACTCTTCATGGCCTTCAGACTCTAACTTTGTAACCAAATAAACCCCTTTATAAAAGCCAATCCGTTTCTGGTATTTTGCATAATGGCAGCATTAGTAAACAGGAAGAGATTTTGGTACCAGAGAAGTGGGATGCTGCTGAGCTTGCAAATACCAAACATGTTGGAACGGCTTTTTAAATGGATAAGGGAAAGATTCTGGCAGAATTGTGAGGCGCTTGATAGGAAAGGCCTAGACCACTTTGAAGAGACTGTTGGTAGAAATGTGGACTCTAAAGATACTTCTGATGAGGCCTTGAACAGAAATGTTGAATGTGTTATTGCTAACTGGAAGAAATTTTGGCAATTCTTGTTTTAAAGTAGCAGAGAATTTGGCAAAATTGTGTCCTTGTGCTGGATGGAAGGCAGCATTTCAAAGCGACAAGCTGGGATACTTAGCTGAGGAGAAGCCTGGCTTCTCCTTGCAGTTTATAGTTTATAGTTTATAGTTTATAGTAAAATACGACAGGACAGAGATAAGCTGAGAAATGAACTCTTGGGTACAAAGAAACCAGAAACTGATAGTTTGGAAGATTCTGGGCTTCCAAAAAGTGAGATCCCCGGAGGCTACAGCCCCACATGAGGATTTAACCAAACATGGAACCCGAACATCATTTCAATACAAGCCAGGATTGGAGATGGAGTCTCCAGAAAGGATTTGTGGAAATTCCTGTTGTCTACGGTTTTGACCCCTGTGTGCTTCATGTCAAGCCAACCAGATATTTGTGAGATCTGTATATATGGAGCTATTGCCAGTCTGGTCTGGACGGGACACAGAAGGAACAAATTGAAGGAAAAATTTCTTCAAGGACAGAGCAATGGAGGTTGAGGTCTGGAGTCAAGAAGTCTCAGGCAGGTAGAGCGGAGTGGCCCATGCACATGGAAAGGGTGAGTTTGCCCCGAAGGCAGAGGGCAGGTCTTCCACCTCAATGCTCAGGAAGAATGCTGTCACCCCCAGGCCTCAGAGAGGGTGGAGCACATTCCCCAGGGGTTGGGGAGAGCCTTTGCCCTGGGGAGGTAGAGTCTGGGTGGTGCCCTGTTGCTTGAGGAAGGTGAGGCCGAGAAGAAGGTGGTCTCCCCAATGTGTGGATATGTTGGAGCACTTACCCCAGTATTTGGAGAGAAAAGGCTGCCATGGAGGTCCTTGGAAAGGGTGGCACAGCTGCTCTTTTAAGCCTGAAGGATAAAACATCATTCTATAAATGACTCTCAGACTTTGAAATCTAATGGAGTTTGCCTTGCAGGTTGTAGCAATTGTTTTGGTTCCTTAAACCCTGTTTTCCTTTCAGTTTCTCCTTATGCAATGGGAATGTTTATCCTGTTGTATTAGTTAGGGTTCTCTAGGGAAACAGAATCAATGAGAGGTGTCTCTGATTATCAAATTTGTAAAAGTGACTCACATAACTGTGGGTATGCACAAGTCCAAATTCTGTAGAGCAGTCAGCAAACTGTCAATTCCAAGGAAGATGTCCGATGAACTCAGGAAGCAAACCGGCAACTTCAACCAACTCAGGAAACGCTTCACTGGGCAGCCGAGGAAGTAGTGAAGGTCCTCTGTCTGTCTCGCTTATAAGTCTTCAACTGATTAATTGGATTAAATCCAGCCAATTGCATTCTCTCATTGTGGAAGACGTGCCCTTTGGTGAGTAATCAGTCACAGCTGCAGTCAGTTGACTGATGATTTAATAAACCAGCCTGTTGGTTTATTAACCAGCCACAAATGTCCTCACAGCAATTGTTAGGCCAGTGGTTGCTTGACCAGACAGCTGGGTACTATCACCTGGCCAAGTTGACACATGAACCTAACCATCACAGTCCACCCCTTGTCAACTTGGCAGTTATACACATCACCTAAAACCATACTTTATCTCTAAGTAGATAACAATAAGAGACATATATTTTGTCAAACAATACTCTACTGTGCAGCATACAACTGGAAACGCACTAAATCTCTCCAGAATAGGGTGCAAGTCCTTGGGTGACATTAGCTCTTAAAATTGATTTCCTTCAGCTTAAATACAGTGAAATGAGCAGTACAGGTTATGCCACATGATAAGGGGATATGACAGAATAAAGCAGATATATTTGCTCTACAGACAAATACAAACATAATTGTAACAAAACAAGGAGGAAATATTCATGCCATCATAGTCCTCATTTCTGTAACTGGTCACGTGGCCGTAGTTTGTATTTATCACTACCTTCTTCCACTATCCATTCCATGTTCCCTTTACCCTCAGCAAGCACTTCAGCTGGCCGTGGTTCTTTGCCTGGTGAGGTGACCCAAACCTTCATTCCTGAAGTTTCTTGGCCATTGGTAGTCCTGCCTGGATTGGGTTGTTGCAGTTTTCCATTGACTTTAATCACAGGGCATAGTAGTACTAAGAGACACCCTAGGGGATCTCCTGTATTCCAGGAAAACTCTTCTTTACTTCCATTGTGTAGTTGCAGTGCTATTTTCCCTTGATAGTCAGGATGAATCATCCCAGCCAGTACAGTAATCCCCTTCCTTGCCTGTTCATTCAGAGGCATAAGAAGACCAAAGTGGCCAGGTGGCAGTCTTAACTTCCAGTTCAGTGGGATTATTGTTGTGTTTCCTAGTGGAAGCACTCTTCCTTTTGGAACCAAGACCTGTAGACCAGCAGAGCTTAAGCTTGCAGGGACAGGAAGCAAAAATTTACCTAGTGGATCACTAGGAGTGATGGTGAGTGGTGCCACTCCTGTTTCCACCCCTTGATTCCTGGACCCATGAATCCTGGCTAGGGGAGAAAGAGCACCATAGAGTGGACGCTGATTCAGAGCATACACAGCCTCCTGGAGAACACTGCCCCAACCCTGCAAGGTATTGCCACCAATTGGTGCCATAATTGAGTCTTCAACAGGCCATTCCACCATTCTATCAACCCAGCTGCCTCTGGATGATGGGGAACATGGTAAGACCAGAGAATTCCATGAGCATATGCCCATTCCCTCACTTCATTTGCTGTGAAGTGGGTTCCTTGGTCTGAAGCAATGCTGTGTGGAATACCATGATGGTGGATAAGGCATTCTCTAAGTCCACAGATGGTAGTTTTGGCAGAAGCATGTCGTGCAGGGAAGGCACATATCTGGAGTATGTGTCTATTCCAGTAAGAACAAATTGCTGCCCCTTCCATGATGGAAGTGGTCCAATGTAATCAACCTGCCACCAGGTAGCAGGTTGATCACCTTGGGGAATGGCGCCATATCGAGGACTGAGTGTGGGTCTCTGCTGCTGGCAGATTGGGCACTCAGCAGTGGCTGTGGCCAGGTCAGCCTTGGGGAGTGGAGGTCCATGTTGCTGAGCCCATGCATAACCTCCATCCCTACCGCCATGACCACTTTGTTCATGAGCCCATTGGGCAATGACAGTAGTTGCTGGGGAAAGAGGCTGATTGGTATTCACCAAACGGGTCATTTTATCCACTTGGTTATTAAAATTTTCTTCTGCTGAAGTCACCCTCTGGTGAGCATTCACATGGGACACAACTATTTTCATGTTGTTTGCCCACTCAGAAAGGTCTATCCACATACCCCTTCCCCAGACTTCTTTGTCACCAATCTTCCAATCATATTCCTTCCAATTCCCTGACCATCCAGCCAAACCATTAGCAACAGCCCAGGAATCAGTATAGAAAAGCACCTCTGGCCAGTTCCCCTTCCAAGCAAAGTGAACAACCAGGTGCACTGCTCGAAGTTCTGCCCACTGGGAGGATTTCCCCTCACCACTGTCCTTCAGGGACATCCCAGAAAGGGGCTGCAGTGCTGCAGCTGTCCACTTTTGGGTAGTGCCTGCATATCGTGCAGAACCATCTGTAAACCAGGCCTGAGTTTTCTCTTCCTCAGTCAACTGACTGTAAGGAACTCCCCAAGATGCCATAGCTGTGGGCTGGGAAAGAGAAGGTAAGGTGGAAGGAGTGGGGGCCATGGGCATTTGGGCCACTTCCTCATGTAACTTACTTGTACCTTCAGGACCTGTTCGAGCTCTGTCTTGTGTATACCATTTCCATTTTATGGTGGAGTGCTGCTGTGCACGCCCAATTTTATGGCTTGATGGGTCAGACAATACTGAGCTCATGATAGGTAGCTCAGGTCTCATGGTAACTTGGTAGCCCGTGGTTAAGCGTTCTGTCTCTACTAAGGCCCAGTAGCAGGCCAACAGCTGTTTCTCAAACGGAGAGTAGTTATCTGCAGAGGATGGTAAAGCTTTACTCCAAAATCCTAAGGGCCTGCATTGTGATTCTCCTATAGGAGCCTGCCAGAGGCTCCAAACAGCATCTCTATTTTCCGCTGACACTTCCAGCACCACTGGGTCAGCTGGCTCTCATGGTCCAAGTGGCAGAGCAGCTTGCGCAGCAGCCTGGACCTGTCACAGAGCCTCATCTTGTTCTGGTCCCCACTCAAAACTAGAAGCTTTTCTGGGCACTCGGTAAATGGGCTGGAGTAGCACACCTAAATGAGGAATATGTTGTCTCCAAAATCCTAAGAGGCCAACTAAGCATTGTGCCTCTTTTTTGGTTGTAGGAGGGGCCAGATGAAACAGCTTATCCTTCACCTTAGAAGGAATATCTCGACAGGCCCCACACCACTGGACACCTAGAAATTTTACTGAGGTGGAAGGCCCCTGTAGTTTTGTTGGATTTTTCTCCCATCCTCTGCCACGTAAATACCTTTCCAACAACTCTAGAGTAGTTGCTACTTCTTGCTCACTAGGTCTAATCAACATGATAGCATTAATATGCACCAGTGTGATGTCTTGTGGGAGGGAGAAATGATCAAGATCCCTGCAGACAATATTATGACATAGGGCTGGAGAGTTGATATAACCCTGAGGTAGTACAGTGAATGTAAACTGCTAGCCTTGCCAGCTGAATGCAAACTGTTTCTGGTGGTCCTTAATGACAGCAATTGAGAAAAAAGCATTTGCCAGATCAATAGCTGCACACCAGGTACCAGGGGATGTGTTGATTTGCTCAAGCAATGATAACACATCTGGAACAGCAGCTGCAATTGGAGTCACCACCTGGTTAAGCTTACGATAATCCACAGTCATTGTCCAGGACCCATCTGTTTTCTGCACAGGCCAAATAGGAGAGTTGATTGGGGATGTGGTAGGAATCACCATTCCTGCAACCTTCGAGTCCTTAAGAGTGGCATTAATCTCTGCAATCCCTCCAGGAATCCGGTATTGCTTCTGGTTCACTATTTTGCTAGGTAGGGGCAGTTCTAGTGGCTTCCACTTGGCCTTTCCTACCATAATAGCCCTCACTTCAGGAGTCAGGGAACCCATGTGAAGATTCTGCCAGTTGTTGGGTATGTCTATTCCAATTATACATTCCGGCACTGGGGAAATAACCACAGAATGGGTCCAGGGACCCACTGGACCCACTGCGAGATGGACCTGAGCTAAAACTCCATCAATCATCTGACCTCCATAAGCCCCAACTCTGACTGGTAGACCAGAGTGACGTTTTGGGTCTCCTGGAATTAATGTCACTTCTGAACCATAATCCATGAAATATCTGATCATTTCCTTTTCCCCAATGCACAGTTACCCTGGCAAAAGGCCGTAGGTCCCCCTGGGGAAGGCTGGGAGGAAGATTAACAGTGTAAATTTTTGGCAGCGTAACAGGGTCCTTCCCCAAGGGTACCTGGCCTTCCCTTCATTCAAGGGGCTCTGGATCTGTAAACTGTCTGAAGTGTGGGAATTGATTAAGGGGCCGTGACTCTCTGTTTTTGTAATTCGAGGGAGACTTTTGTTCACGTGACCTAGAATTCTGCCTATATAGTTCAAACAAGAATTTAGTCAGCTGCTCATCTATTTTACTACTTGTTACTCCATGATCCACTAGCCAACGCCATAAGTCTCTGCGAGTCATATTATTTTGATTGCTGCTTTGAGCCTGTTTTCCATTATGGTAGCCACGCCCACCTTGTCTGTGGCAATAAACTGCAGCCACTTGGCTTCTGCCGACTCGGGACCTGATTATCCCCATTGTGTTTAAGGATTCCAGCTCAGTGACAGCAGTTCCTACAGTAATATCTGACCTACAGAGAAGGGCAACTACAAAGTTCTTCAGGGATGAAGGAGCTAGTCTCACAAATTTATTCCTTATGGTCCTGGTAAAAGGTGTGTCCTCTGGACATTCCAGGGGTGTGTGAGCAGGTCTTCCATGATAAATCCACTCTAACATTCCAGTGTGTCTAAGCCTTTGAATCCCCTCCTCCACTTTCTACCAGGGCAGTTCTGGCATTTCAACCTCTGGTAATGTTGGCCACCTTTTGATCCATGTTTCAGCCAGCCACCCAAACAAACTGTTAACACCCTTTCTAACCCCTCGAGCTACAACACTGAATGCAGAATCTGTGCTTAGTGGACCCATATCAGTAAACTCAGCCTGACCAACCTTATATTCCTTCCACCGTTATCCCACACCCTTAATATCCATTCCCACACATATTCCCCTGGTTTCTGTCTGTATAAGTTGGAAAACTCATACAGTTCCTTTGGAGTGTAGCATACCTCTTCATGGGTCACACTTTGTATCTCACCCTTTGGGGCCTGTTGGGACTTTAGCCTAGTTATAGGTCTTGAAGCAAAGACTGGTGGTGGGAGTGGGTCATGAAAAGAGTTAGAATTATCCCTCAAGCCATACACCTCAGGACATTCTGTTGCATTTTCATCTCTTAAAACAGGATTAATCTCTCCAGACAGAGGAGTGAGGGCTGCTTCCTCAGGGGAGGTGATTATAGGCTTAGGAGGCTCTGAAGGGTTAATCTCTTTAGGTGGGGGTTGGATGGCAGGATCCTTAGGGCAGACTGGGGGTGGGGAAGCTGTTTCCTCAGGACAGCCCTCTACAGGTAAATCTAACAATGACTCAGCAGAATCCAGGGTTCTAGTGTCCTCACTGCCATTATTATCAATCCATATGTCCCCATCCCAAGTTTCCGGATCCCATTCTTTTCCAATCAATGCCTTTACTTTAACAGCAGACACCCTGAGAGGTTGAGATTTTAGTTTACGTTGTAAATCTGCTACTCACACAATGAGAATCTGCGTCTGGTTTTCAGAAACTTCCAGTCTGCAGGCACAGGAAATAAGATTTTCTTTCAGGGCACACATAGACACCTTTACATCTGTCATACGGCCTTTAAGTTTTGAATTTGAAGCCTTTAGCTCATCCCTTTCTCTTACAACTTTATCCAAAGTATCTAAGAGCAGCCAGCCAACATCATACCTCTTAATTCTGTAAAACTCTGTGAAGGTGTCGAAAACACTGTCACCCAGAGCCTTGCTTCGTACTAGACTATGATTAGGAGAATCAAACGGTGCTATTTCGCGTATCTCCTTTGCCAGCTCATGCCATGGACTGTCAGTGCCCTCTTGATTATTGGAAATAGAGTCATTAGTGCCTTTAAATCTAATCAGAGTAGAAAACAAATTGTAAAAGCCCATTTTAAGATTCTGTTTCTCAAGAACCACTCCCGGTACCAAGTTGTATTAGGGTTCTCTAGGGAAACAGAATCAATGAGACGTGTCTCTGACTATCAGATTTGTAAAAGTGACTCATAACTGTGGGTATGCACGAGTCCAAGTTCTGTAGAGCAGTCAGCAACCTGTCAATTCCAAGGAAGATGTCCAATGAACGCCTCAGGAAACGAACCGGCAACTTCAACGAACTCCTCAGGAAATGAACTGGGATCTTTGATGAACGTGTTCAATGAACTCCTCAGGAAACGAACTAGCAACTTCAACGAACTCCTCAGGAAACGAACTGGCAACTTCGACGAACTCCTCAGGAAACGCTTCACTGGGTAGCCGAAGAAGTGAAGGTCCTCTATCTGTCTCACTTATAAGTCTTCAACTGATGAATTGGATTAAATCCAGCCAATTGCATTCTCTCATTGTGGAAGACACGCCCTTTGGTGAGCATCAGTCACAGCTGCAGTCAATTGACTGATGATTTAATAAACCAGCCTGTTGGTTTATTAAACAGCCACAAACGTTCTCACAGCAATTGTTAGGCCAGTGTTTGTTTTGACCAGACAGCTGGGTACTATCACCTGGCCAAGTTGACACATGAACCTAACCATCACACCTGTGAATGTCCCTCCTTTGTATATTGAAAGCACGTAACTTATTCTAAGTTTCACAAGTCCACAGTCAGAAGGGAATTTTGCCTTAGGACAGACCACACCTGAAACCGATTTTGATGGGATCTTGTACTTAACTATTGTTAACTGCAATGATTTAAGTTTTTGTGATATTATGATGGGATGAATGTATTTTATATATGGAAAGATAATGTCATTTTGGGGTCCAGGAGGTGGAATGTGCCAGTTTGGATGTATTATGTCCCCCAAAATGCCATTATCTTTGATACTATCTTGTGGGGGCAGACGTATTAGTGTTGATTAGATTGGAAGCCTTTGATTGAGTGTTTCCATGGAGTTGTGACTCAGGCAAATGAGAGTGAAAATGTTTGATTGGATAACTTCCCTGAAGGTGTTACCCTGCCCATTCAGGGTGGGTGTTAATTGGATCACTGGAGTCGTATAAAGGAGTTAACAGACAGAAGGACCAGAGAACAACTGAGAGTGACATTTTGGAGAAGAGCTGCAGCTGAGACACATTTTGAAGATGGCCGTTTGAAACTGGCACTGACATTTTGGAGAAAGCCATTTTGAAACCAGAACTCCAGAGCACACGCCAGCCACATTCCTTCCCAGCTAACAGAGGTTTTCCAGACACCATTGGCCATCCTCCAGTGAAGGTAGCCAATTGTTGATGCCACCTTGGACTCTTTTCATGGCCTTCAGACTGTAACTTTGTAACCAAATACACCCCTTTATAAAAGGGTATTTTCTGATATTTTGCGTAACGGCAACATTAGCAAACCAGAACAGGTATCATCTGTACTTTTCATTTTTTGCAGTGTCTTTGTCTGGCTTTGGCATCAGCATAAAACTGGCTTCATAGGATGAGTTCGGAAGTGTTCCTTTCTCCTCTGTTTTTTTGAAAGAATTTGTGTAGGTTTGGTATTATTTCTTATTGAATATTTGATAGAGTTCACCAGTGAAGCCAAATGGTCCTGGGCCTTTACTTGTGGGAAGATTTTAAAATAATTTGATTTCTTTTTTTGTTCTAAGTCTATGTGGATTTTCTATTTCTTTTGAGTTGGTTTTGTTAATTTGTGTCTGTCTTAGTTTGCTAATGCTGCAGAATGCAAAACACCAGAGATGGATAGGCTTTTATAAAACGGGGGTTTATTTCACTACACAGTTACAGTCTTAAGGCCACAAAGCGTCCAAGGTAACACATCAGCAACCGGGCATCTTCACCTGAGGATGGCCAATGGCGTCCGGAAAACCTCTGCTAGCTGGGAAGGCAGCCGGCGTCTGCTCCAAAGCTCCGGCCTCAAAACGGCTTTCTCCCAGGACGTTCCTCTCTAGCAAGCTTGCTTCTCTTCAAAACATCACTCCCAGCTGCACTCTCTTTTCTCTCTTTGAGTCAGCTCATTTATATAGCTCCACCAATCAAGGCCCACCCCGAATGGGTGGGGCCACGCCTCCATGGGAACATCTCATCAAAATTATCTCCCACAGCTGGGTGAGGCACACTCCAAGCAAATCTAACCAACACCAAAACTTCTGCCCCACACAAGACTACAAAGATAATGGCATTTGGGGGACACAATACACTCAAACTGGCACATTCCACCCCCTGGACCCCAAAATGACACTGTCTTTCCAAATACAAAATACATTCATTTCATCACAATATCACAGAAACTTACATCATGTTAGTAACAATAGTCAAGTACAAAATCCCATCAAAATCAATTTAGGCATGGTCAGTCCTAAGGCATAATTTTTCTTTAGCTGTGGATCTGTGAACTGAGAACAAGTTATGTGCTCCCAATATACAAAGGAGAGACATTCATAGGATAAACATTTCCATTGCCATAAGGAGAAACAGTAAGGAAAACAGGGTTAACAGGAGCAAAACAGTTCCTAAAACCTGCAGGACAAACTCCATTAGATTTCAAAGTCTGAGAGTCATTTACAGAACGACGTTGCATCCTTGGGGCTTGAGAGAGCGGGAGCCTAACCCTTCCTAGGTGCCTTTGTGGCAGCCGTTTTCTCTCCAAATGCTTGGGTGAGTGCTCCAACATTTCCACACATTGGGGAGACCACCTTCTCGGCTCCACCCTCCTAAAACCTCGGGGCAGCTCCCGGATTCCCTTCCATCTCCGGGGCACACGCTCAACCCCTTCAGAACAGTGTGGTGGCAGCCAGGCTCTCCTCAATTCCCTGGAAATGTGCTCCACCCTCTTTGGGACCTGAGGTGGCAAAACTCTTCCAGAGCATGGAGGCGGAAAGCCCGCCCTCGACCTCCAGGGCAAACTCACCCTTTCCATGCATGTGAGCTGCTCCACTCTCCCAGCCCGAGACCTCCTGACTCCAGACCTCAACCTCCATGGCTCTGTCTTTGAAGAGATTTTTCCTTTAATTTTTTCCTTGTCTGTCTCCTCCAGTCCAGACCGGCAATGGCTCTGTCTATAAAGATCTTGCAAAAATTCCGTTGGCTTTGCATGAAGCACACAGGGGTCAAAGCCATTAGACAATAGGACTTTCCACAAATCCTTTCTGGATAATTCCATCTCCAATCTTGGCTTGTACTGAAATGGCGGCTGGGTTCCATGTTTGGTTATGTCCTCACGTTGGGCTGTAGCTTCTGGGATTCCACCCCCTGGAAGCTCGTAATTTTCTAAGCCATCAGCTTCTGGTTTCTTTGAACCCAAGAGTTCAGTTCTAAGTTTATCTCTCTCCACTCGCATTTTACTGTAACCTGCAAGGAGAAGCCAGGGTATATCCTCCACAGATAGTCTGGAGATCTCCTCAGCTAAGTATTCCAGGTTGTCACTTTTAAATTCTTCCGTCCATCTGACACCAGGACTCAATTTTGCCAAATTTTGTGCCACTTTAAAACAAGGATCACCTTTCTTCCAGTTTGCAACAACACATTCATCATTTCTGCTCAAGTCCTCATCAGAAGTATCTTTAGAGTCCATATTTCCACAAACAGTCTCTTTAAAGCAGTTTTGGCCTTTTCTATCAAGCGCCTCACAACTCTTCCAGAAACTCCCCATTATCCATTTAAAAAGCCGTTCCAACATGTTCGGTATCTGCAAACTCAGCAGCAAAAGCACCCCACTTCTCTGGTACCAAAATCTGTCCTAGTTTGCTAATGCTGCAGAATGCAAAACACCAGAGATGGATAGGCTTTTATAAAATGGGGGTTTATTTCACTACACAGTTACAGTCTTAAGGCCACAAAGCGTCCAAGGTAACACATCAGCAACCGGGCATCTTCACTTGAGGATGGCCAATGGCGTCCGGAAAACCTCTGCTAGCTGGGAAGGCAGCCGGCGTCTGCTCCAAAGCTCTGGCCTCAAAACGGCTTTCTCCCAGGACGTTCCTCTCTAGCAAGCTTGCTTCTCTTCAAAACATCACTCCCAGCTGCACTCTCTTTTCTCTCTTTGAGTCAGCTCATTTATATAGCTCCACCGATCAAGGCCCACCCCGAATGGGTGGGGCCACGCCTCCATGGGAACATCTCATCAAAATTATCTCCCACAGCTGGGTGAGGCACACTCCAAACAAATCTAACCAACACCAAAACTTCTGCCCCACACAAGACTACAAAGATAATGGCATTTGGGGGACACAATACACTCAAACTGGCACAGTGTCTTTCTAGGAATTTGTGCATTTCATCCAAGTTTTCTAGTTTGTTGGCATGAAGTTACTAATATTCCCTTATAATCCTTGTAATTTGTGTGGTATCTGTTGTGATGGTCCCTCTTTCATTCCTGATTTTGGTAATCTGTGTATTTTCTCCTTTCTTTTGGTCACTGTAACTAAAGATTTATTAGTTTTGTTGATCTTTTCCAAAATCTAACTTTTGGTTTCCTTGATTTCTCTATTATATTTCTGTTTTCTATCTCACTGATTTTTTTTCTCTGATCCTTATTTTTTCTTTCTGCTTGTTTTATGTTTAATTTGCCTTTCCCTTCACTCTCTTGTTTCTTAAGATGGAAGCTTAAGTTATTTATTTTAGACCTACTTTCTCCTAATAATTGAAGTTTAAATTATACATTTTCTGTTTAAGCAATACTTCAGCTGCATTCCATAAATTTTTATGTAGTATTTTTTTTTCATTAAGGTCAAAATACTTTTAAATTTCCCTTGATTCCTTCTTTGGCTCCTAAAGTTATTTCAAAATTTGTTGTTTAATTTCCAAATAATTTCAGGATTCCCCAAATTTCTTTCTACTGTTGATTTCTAATTTAATTCCATTTTTATTGGAAAACATACTTTGAATGATTTAAATTCTCTTAAAATTGAGACTTATTTTATGGCCTAGCAAATATGGTCTAGCTGGAGAATGTTCTAAATGAGCTTGAAAAGAAGAGTTGAACAACACTGCCAAATAGTTCTCCTTAACTAAAATTTATGGAACACTCCACTGAACAGCAGCATTTTTGAATGATAGTTTGGCTATATATATAATTCTTGTTTAACAGTATTTCCACACTTTGAATCTGTCGTTTCACTGCCTGCTGGTTTCTTTTGTTTCTGATGAAGAGTTATCTGTTAATAGTTTTATCAGTTTCATTCTACTCAGGAGACAATAACTAAACAGTAATTTGAACAAGGGAAGTTGCAAATAAAGAATTATTATACTGTGATGGGGGATAACTCTAAAGGTATAAAGAGAGCTCTCAAGGGAACCCTCAGGCTGAGAAAAAGTACCCAAGGAAAGACAAAATTGAAAAGATCTCCTCTCTGCCTTCCCCAAGGTGAAGGTATAGTTGCAGAACACTGGATGGTGACAAAGTCCTTTGAGTTAACTGCCCTAGAACTGGTCCACAGTTGCTGAGCAGAGAACAAGTTGAGTCAGGTGGGTGAGCATGGACAGGGAGTCAAGATGTTGGTAGCTTGCTTGCTGGCAAGGCAACACATGAATGGAGGTGTGCAGTATTCATGTTTGAGGGCTTCTGGAAACAATCCTCCTGGATGCAAGCAAGCTGAAGCTGGTGGGTGATTATGCAGAAGGAATCTGTATTCTGCTGCCAGTGCAAGGCTGGAGGGCATAGTGGCTGCGTCTGAAGGGCTAGGGGAAACAAACCTCTAGGTTGTAGGTGAGTCAAGGCGTTTGAGTGGTTGTGCAGAGGGAGTCAGAGCACTGTTTCTAGCTCTAGCCTGGAGCATGCAGTGTTGAGTTGGTAGAGCCATGATAAGTTAGTCACTAGGCCTGGTCCAGAATTGTGAGGTTGCCAAGGAACTGTGCACTCCAGGCATGCATTGAGTAGATGTTGCCACACATATGCACTGCAAACAGGCTGTGCAATAGGAACAGGGAAAAGTTAATGGCAATATATTGGGACCAGGAAGAGAAGTCCCTTTCACCCTGCAGTGTGTGAAAGAAGGAGAGCACAACTCTGTCCTCAGTGTCCATGCAAAAGGAAGTTTTATTCTACTCATTTCTACAGGTCTTTATAGCATACAAAGTAGTCTCCTATGTGACTGTTCTCAGGTACTCAGGGAGGGGTACATTCTCTCCAAAGCCATGAGGTGTATTCACATATCTTTAGTCTTAAGGGACAATTTCTTTGGGGGCTAGACAGGAAACAGCAGGGGCAGGGGGCAGGAGGCAGGAGACAGGAGCACAGAAGGAGCCCAGCAAGAGCTCTGAGACTATTCCCTCATCTAAATTGCAGTCTACTTTCAGACATGCAAGGCTTTTGGCCTTTTCCCATTCTGGAGCCCGCCTTCAAGCTTCCAGATTTTGGGAAATGGACCCTATGTATAATCTGTCGAGCCAGAGGACCTTCCGTGTCTCCACAGCAGTGCATCTCCAGGGCTCTCTATTGACAAATCTTAACATGTTCACTGTAAAAAATTTTTAGAGTTTAGCCCTTTATTGCAGAGCTGGTACTGAAGGGTGAATTTGGAGCTGAGAGGCAATAAATTTTTAACAGGCAGAGTTGTATGTTGATTTCCTGTATGTGATAAGTCATTTGTCTCTTTCTCTTTGGCGTTTAGCAGTATGACTATGATGTGTCTAAGTGTAGAATCTCTTTGTTTTTATTCAAGTTATTTTTCCTTCCTTGAGTTTATCGATTCTGTAGATTGTTTCTTTTTTTTTTTTTTTTTAAATAAAATGTGACACTGTTTTTTGCTCTTATTTCTTCAAATAGTCTTTCTTTACCTTTCTTTCTTTCCTCTCCTTCTGGAACTCCCATTGAACATTATGTTGGTAGGCTTGATGTTGTCCCACAGGTTTCTAAAGTTTTGTTCATTTTTCTTCAATCCTTTTTCTCTTTGTTTTTCAGATTGGATAATTTCTGTTGATGAGTAGCTTCAAGTTCACTGATTCTTTCTTCTGTTATCTCAAAACTGCTTTTGCCCATATAGTGATTTTTAGTTTGCATTTTGGTTACAGTTATTTTTTACCTCTAAAATTTCCATTTGTTTTTTGTTTGTATGTTTAATTCTATTTCTTTATTAAGATTCCCTTTTGTGGGGATAGGGAATAGGTAGTTAATGCTTAAATTGTATTGTTTCTATTTGGAGAAGAATAGTTTGGTAATAGATGGTGGTGATGGTAGCACAACATTATGAATGTAATTAACAGCACTGAACTGTATAGGTGAATGTGGTTAAAAAGGGAAATTTTAGGTTGTATGTATCTTACTAGAATAAAAGTTAAAAAAACACAACATAGGACTGTATAACACAGTGAACCATAATGTAAACCATAAACTATAGTTAATAGTGCAATTAATTGTAAAGATGTTCTTTTATCGTAACAAATGTACCACACTAATGAAAGGTATTAATAATTGGGTGTTATTTGGGAACTCTGTATTTATGTAGTGTTTTTCTGTAAACCTACAATGTATCTAATAAAAAAGTTTCCTTTTTTGGGCATCATATTTTACTTCTTTAGACATGGTTTTCTTTAATCTTTGTAAATATCTATAATAGTGACTTTGAAGTCTTTGTCTGCTAAATCCAACATCTGTGCCCACTCAATACTAGTTCCTATAGACTGCTTTTCCCCTATGAATAAGGATCATACTTTCCTATTTCTTTGTATATCTTGTAATGGTTTATTGAAAAGTTTAGATAACATATTATTGCAGTTCTAGATTTGGATTTTTTTCTGTAAGGTTTTGTTTTGTTTGGCTTTTTTGTAACTTGTCTGGACTTTATCTTGCCTGTGATGTCTAGCCATTGATTTTTCTGCCTGGTTTTAAAAAATTCTTATTTTTATTTTTCATTCTGACTTCTTAAGAGGTTACTGCTGTGTCTGCATAGCTTAGTGGTAACCAGTGATTGGTCAAAGGATTTGCTCAAATATCTAGTATCTGGAGAGTTTCTAGTCTCTGCTGATAGATCTACACATGGGTTGCAAAGCATTTTCAAAGTTTAGACCATTTTGAAGTCTGCCTTGGCCTTTACTTTCTACTAGGCTGTCCTGCATTTCCCCTGTGTGTGCACATAGCCACGCCAGTCAGTGATGTCTGGGGAGCTTGAGCCTTCTCTGGTCTGGTCTCCCCTCTGTGTGATTGCTGGCTCCCAGACATTGGGGGTTGTGAGGAGAGCTCACCTAGTCCCTCTGTGGCTCTCTCATTTTCAGATCTGGTTAAATTTCTGGCTACTCCACTGATCTTTTGCTCACCCCTGTCTACGAAGGCAACCTCAGGCTAACAGACCTGTGGAATTTCCATTTGTTTCCTAAAAGTTTTCTAATTTTATTGACAACACCACTGGATGTGGGCTTTTGCCTTCTGTCCCAAATCAAGTCTATCCCCTCTGGCTTCTGAGCTGCTGGGTAAAGGACCTGTCTCTCACTATTCTTATCTAAGTTCTAGCAGCTTTTTCTTTTTTTTTTTTTAATTCATTTTTATCGCGATATATTCACATACCATGCAATCATACAAAGCGTACATTCAGTTGTTCACAGTACCGTTATATGATTATGCATTCATCACCAAAATTAATTTTTGAACATTTTCATTACCACACACACACAAAAATAATAAGAATAAAAATTAAAGTGAAAAAGAACAATTAAAGTAAAAAAGAACACTGGGTGCCTTTTTTTTTTGCCCCCATTTTTCTTTTCTTTTTTTTTTTTTTTTTTTTAATCTTCATTTTATTGAGATATATTCACATACCACGCAGTCATACAAAACAAATCGTACTTTCGATTGTTTACAGTACCATTACATAGTGGTACATTCATCACCCAAATCAATCCCTGGCACCTTCATTAGCACACACACAAAAATAACAAGAATAATAATTAGAGTGAAAAAGAACAATTGAAGTAAAAAAGAACACTGGGTACCTTTGTCTGTTTGTTTCCTTCCCCTATTTTTCTACTCATCCATCCATAAACTAGACAAAGTGGAGTGTGGTCCTTATGGCTTTCCCAACCGCATTGTCACCCCTCATAAGCTACATTTTTATACAATCATCTTCAAGATTCAAGGGTTCTGGGTTGTGGTTTGATAGTTTCAGGTATTTACTGCTAGCTATTCCAATTCATTAGAACCTAAAAAGGGTTGTCTATATTGTGCATAAGAGTGCCCACCAGAGTGACCTCTCGACTCCTTTTGGAATCTCTCAGCCACGTTTTGAAACTTATTTCATTTCCTTTCACATCCCCCTTTTGGTCAAGAAGATGTTCTCCATCCCATGGTGCTGGGTCTACATTCCTCCCCGGGAGTCATATTCCACATTGCCAGGGAGATTCACTCCCCTGGGTGTCAGATCCCACATAGTGGAGAGGACAGTGATTTTACCTGCCAAGCTGGCTTAGCTAGACAGAGGGCCACCTCTGAGCAACAAAGAGGCATTCGGGAGGAGGCTCTTAGGCCCAATTATAGGCAGGCCTAGCGTCTCCTTTGCAACAACAGTCTTGCCAAGGGCAAGTCCCGTGGTAGAGGGCTCAGCACACCAAACCATCAGTCCCCTATGTCTGAGCACATCAGCAACCATCGAGGTGGAGAAGCCCAATACCCCTGAATTCTCCACCAGCTCCTCAAAGGGGCGCTGCATATTTTTCATTTTTTTTTAACTTAACTTTTTTTTTGTATTAACTATATAAAAAAAAAATTTTTTTAAACATACATTAAAAAAACATTTCAGACAAACCATAACATAACAAGGGAGTAAGAAAAAGACAACTAAAATAACTACTTTACTTCCAACATGTTCCTACTCTACCTCAAGAAAATAACCTAATATAGCAACGTTTCTGTGAACTTGTTCCTTCCATACCCATCAGAAATTAACAAACCATAGTCATTTCTGGGCATTCCCAGAACATTAAATTTACCCATGATAGCTTATTTGTTCATATTGGGTTATCATTCCCCCTCCATTAATTGCTCTCTATCGCTAGTTTCCCTACTTTCTACATTATAAACCATTTATTTTACATTTTTCAATATTCACATTAGTGGTAGCATATAATATTTCTCTTTTTGTGCGTGACTTACTTCGCTCAGCATTATGTCTAAAAGTTCATCCATGTTGTCATGTGTTTCACGGCATCATTCCTTCTTACTGCCGTGTAGTATTCCATCGTGTGTATATACCACATTTTATTTATCCACTCGTGTTGAAGGACATTTGGGTTGTTTCCATCTCTTGGCAATCAAGCAGCTTTTTATAAATCAATGCTTCTCAATATACTTCTCTTTTTTTGCCTTTCGTTCATTTCCAGATCCCTGAAATGGTTATTTTTGACAGTTTTGTCCAGTTTTACAGTTTTTTGGAGAGAAGATTTTCCAACCTCTTCATTCTACCCTGGCCAGAAGTCACATATCTCAAATCAAATATTGTAACTCATTTGGTATTTAGTATGAAGGTTGAAATGTCCCAGTTTAGTGTATTATGTTGAGATGTCCCAAGGATATCTATGTAAGATCTTAATTCCTTATTCTTAACTAATTCTAAATAGCAATATTAAGTGAGAATTAAGCACATAATATTAATTATTACATGATGTGTTTAGACATTGTCTTTTTAAACACTTTAGGGAATTACGATGTGATGACCCCAATGGTTGATATACTTATGAAACTTTTTCGAAATATGGTGAATGTGAAGATGCCATTTCACCTTACCCTTCTAAGTGTGTGTTTCTGCAATCTTAAAGCACTTAATACTGCTAAGAAAGGACCTATTGATTATTATTTAACATCATCATTATCAACAGCTTCATGCTCTGGCAAGCGCAGTTTTGTAAGTATACTCTTTTTTATAAGTTTTTTTGTGGGTATATTGTTATTGGATTTGTGGGGTTAGATTACAAAACTAAGTTTGTGTTTAACTGTTGTAATTTAGAGACACTTTCATGTGATGCTATTTGGATAATTTACTTGTTTACAGTACCTATAATATAATATGGTTGCTGCCCTTAAGTACGTCCACTAAGCATCTGTTGACAAAAGAGAAAACCATTGTGAAGGTTCTCTGTTTTGGAATTATTAACATTTTGTAATAGAATACAGGAATATAATGGATTAACTCATAAATGGGAAAATATTTCCAGATATCCGAAATCGAATCTTTTTGTCTGTGCATTTATAGATACACTGCCAGTCTCATCCTTCCCCCATCCCCCAGTTTTTTGTTGTTGTTGTTGTTAAAAAATTTAAATTTTTTTGATTTTGATATGATACTGAATTCTAATGGTAACATTGATAGACTATTATTACTGATTTTATAGTTGTAGAAATTAAGATCATGGCAATAAAGAGGCAAAGGCCAGTCACATTTTCAAATAACTAAAATGAAAACCCCTAGATATGGTAGTTTGGTGAACCTCTAGTTTCTACAATTTTGCAAATGTAGGATGCTTTAAAGAATAACTGTCTTTTACTAAATTGTTCATGCCTATAATTAATTTAAAATATTTTATTTTATCTATAATTGTTTAGCCATTCAGTGTAATTTTTGTAATATTTTTATTTACACTTAAGTTTAAATGAGAACGGAATATTGTTTTAGAAATAATGAATTAGTGCCCTCTTCAAATTACTTTTCTGTGTTTCTTTTCATTCCATTTATTAAATGAAATTTCAAAAGGTGTTTCCTTTTTTTTTTTTTTTTTCAATTAATCTGGAGAATGGAAAGTCAAGGTCCTTAGCTTACAGAGGTATTGAAGAATTACATATATGTGAAAGCACTGTCCGTATTCAGCACACAGTAGGTGCTCAGTAAATGTAAAGGTCTTAATCTCTTGTTCTCTTTTTATTTTTTCAAAGTTATCATTGTGTTGGTTTTACTGAGTTATATATGGCTGCACGTTTTTATGAAGCTTGGAACTGGAAGGAAAATTAAGTGGAAAAACTTTTCATAAAAAATTCTACACATTATAATTGAAGGTGTTTTTTAATTTTTATGTAAATATAAAATACTGTTACATCTTGATTGTATGTTGAATATTTATTTTTTTGAAGTTGTTTTTTTCCCTTCTGTTAAATGTTACATTTCAGAAAAGTAATTTTTAGAAAACAAGCCTTGTGGTGCTGTATTCATGCATTTTGTTTAAAAAATGCTTGTAGGTCATTTACGTTTTCTAGGCCACCATTCTTTCATTCAAAGGATTGGAATTTTGACTACATGATTGTTATCCTTTCCAGGTCTCCACATGCATACTTACCTTCTGGCTCAGTGCCATGGAAGAAGGAAACTTCTGCTGAGTAAAGATCTACACAATAGTGTGACTGATTGTGGTGGCTTAATCATCTCTAGTTGTTTGGAACTGGCCACAAAAGATTGAAGTTGTTGAATAGGATAGAAACATGCTGTCAGATAATAGCTACCACAGACATACTTTAACAGAATGGATGTTTAAAAGATACCAGATATCTAAATTACTCTGCTTATTCTCTGTTTTAGAAAATGAAAGACACTCATATGGAAGATTATTCAAAAGACAAAGAGACAAACTGGGATTTTCTACCAAGTGGAAGAATTGAAAGTCCAAGGACTGGGGAGTCTCCACTAGATACTACAAATTTTTCTAAAGAAAAAGACATTAATGACTTCTTGCTCCATTCACTTCCGGAGGGTATTGACCAAGAAGTCTTTAAGCAGCTTCCAGGAGATATTCAGGAAGAAATCCTTTCAGGAAAATCTAGGGAAAAAATTCAAGGGAAAGGAAGTTTGAGTTGTCCGTTACATGCCTCCAGGGGAGTATTATCTTTCTTTTCTACAAAACAGATGCAAGATAGTCCCTCAAATCCTAGAGACCATTTACCCAATAGTAAACAGGTATCCTCTGTATCTCACTGTGAACCGGGAACATCAGGCTTAAGTAGCAGTAGGTCCTCTTATCTGTCTAGCCACAAGGATTATCAACATTATTTAGACAGTGGAGTAAAAGATGAACGAACGAGTCAAGGACCTAAAGAATCTCAAGGGTTCCATTTTTCAAATACAAACCCTTCTGTGTCTGTTTTCCACTCATTTCCAAATTTGCAAAGTGAGCAACTTTTCCCAAAAAATCGCACTACAGATAGCCATAAGCAGCCCATAGCAGCAGGCTCTCATCATGAAGCACTTACAGAAAACAAAGAGCAAGATTCTGCGGAGGAGAAAATTACTTTTCCTTCTGATATTGATCCTGAAGTTTTCTATGAGTTACCAGAAGAGATACAAAAAGAACTATTGACTGAGTGGAAGAAAACAGGATCTTATTTCCAAATTTTACATAAATAGGCATGTTCAGAAAAAAGAAAGGTCTAAAAAGCAAGGGAAATGCTTTTGTTCTTCTAAGATTAGCAGTTTACTAAGATTTTCTAAATTAAACCTTATCAGATATTCAATAATGTAGAAATCTGATGTAAAATGTTTCCAATAAAGCAAGAAGATTTAGGAGAAGTAAACTCCTGAACACAGCATAAAAATAGTCATAACAGAAGAAATAATGTAAAATATTATCTTCCTCTCATTTTTCAATAAAAAGAATATCATGGTTGACACTAGTATATTTTTCATAAATTGGGAGAAAGATGTGTATGCCTGCATTTAAGAAATAGACTAGCCAAATCATTGCTGTGCTGTAACAAAGAACTACTTTTCTTTGAACATGGAATACTTCAAGAAATTCAATTATGAGACAACCAAATAAGAAATCCTACTGCCAACCAACCTATTGAAAATTTAGATGTCTTTGATTAAAGTGTAATGTACCATTTAATAAGTTGATTTTTTTTTTTTTTAACATACTAAAGCAATGTATATTCAGTTAATACTTCTTAGGTCACATAGGTCCTACTTCAGTACCAGCACATTGGAGGGCATTCAGTAAATATTGAGTGAAAGAACTGTGGGGCATTGACCAGATGAGGAGTTGGGGGAACTGTGTATGTTGGGGAAAACAGAGTGATTCTCCATAGAAGGAGATAAAGGGAAGTATGGAAAGCACAAATGCGAGGTAATGGGCCTACAAGAATGCTGAATAAAAAGAAATCCGTTTTCTTCTAGACAGTTTGTACGGTCTGAAAGCAATGGATTGGATGGTCCTACATCCTCCCCACATTTTAGAGATGAGACTAAAGATCTTACCCCACAACAAATATACCAATGTTGCTAAATTTGTTGGTGTTCCCTCTCTCCCACTGTTACCACTGCCTTCCCCTTTTGCCTGCCAGGTTAAAAATTGGATATATGATTAAGGACATCCTATAATTTGCAAAAAATAGAGGATGTTTCTAGAAACACACCAGAGTATCCTACAGCATTGGCTTGGGGGAGAAACAAACAAAATTGAATTCACAGTTGTGTAGTCACATTTATAAACTTTGCAGATATAATTTAAAGAAAAGACAGTAAAAATTAACTACATAAATGTAATGAAGAGTAGCTTAAAAATAGTTTCTTCCAGGTCAGAAGTTGTAACTTAGTTTTAGACGCTGTGGAATTTGAAAATCCCCTAACCACCAAAGATTTTTGACAAGTAGTTTGGAGTTATCAAAGGCAATAACTTGAGCAAGAACATCAGGAAGTTGTTCAACATGCAAATATTTAGTGGTCTGGATTAAGGACGCTTAAATAACATGTATTTTCCACATGTATTCTGCTTAGGTAGCTAAACTCATAAAAGGAATATATCAATTTTTGTAGATTTTTTTTTTAATTTCTGGCAAGAAAAATCAGTTCAGAAAAGTAAGAAAGTAAATTGTTTTGACCAGTTTAAAAAGAGAAGGTAGAATAGAGGGTGAGTGGTTAAGAATAAAGTTTCTGGAATGAGGATGCCTGGAATATATCACAGCTCTGTTGCTAATTCTGTGGCCTTAGATTTCTCTTTCAACTTCACTGTGCCACAGAATCTACTTTTTAGTTTATTTTGTCTCTGCCTGCTTTTATGATAGTCTCTCTTTTTTTTTTCCTTTGGTGTTTGGCATATTCACTGTAATATTTGAAGGTGTGGGCTTTTATTTATTCTTCTGGGAATATTCTGGCTTCCTTTCAATTTGTGTAAATTCTGTAAAGTTCTCAGCCATTAGCTCTTCAAATACTGCTTCTTTTTTTCCAGGATTATGATTATACAAATGATAGATATTCTTGCCCTGTCCTTCATGTCCCTTAATCTCTCATATTTTTTTCTCATCTTGTTCCTCTGTGCTGCGTTTTGGGTAATTTCAACAGCTCTGTCTGTTTACTAATTTGTTTTTCAACAATGTCTCCTGCTATTTTAAAAGTTAATGATAGTTTTAATTTTATATAATTTTATGTTTCATTTGATTCTTTTTCTAATCTTCCTGTTTATTCATTACAATCTCTTGTTAAATCCATTTCCAATTTTTTTAGAAACTCAGAAATACTGAATATTTCTGATAATTTTAATATTTTAGGCTAAATTTGTTATTTTTGTATATAAATGTGGCTTATTTCACTGAGTGTGTGGCTGATCTTGATCTGTGGAAAAACAAGGGGCCTAAATTGGAAAAACAAGGGGCCTAAATTGTGGATGCTTTCCCTCCCATACTGTTTTCATTTGCTGCTTCTGAGTTAGGTGTACTAACACCTTGGCATCACCTTAGCCTGTTTCAGAGATCCAGACTGAATGTTGTTGTCTTTAGATTCAGCGGCTCTCTTACCTTGCTACTATCCTAAGGTTTTGGCTCCAGAGGTCAGTTACAGCCAACTATCAGCACTTCCTCAGTACAGCCATCAGCTTTCAAGTTTGCTTTTAGCCTGATGCTTCCTGCTCCTTTCCTGCTTTTGTTACAGCCTTTTTTTTTCCCCCTGTGTGAGGGTAGAGGGTGGGAATGCCTTGGAGATTTCCTTTATTTAGTACAATTCCAGCAATGAATGAAAAACAGTTTTCTCTAGGATCCAGTGTTTTGTAGTAGGAAAGCTCTTCAGGGTAACTACTCCACCATAACTGTCTAAGTTATGTCTATTTGGATTTGTCTTTGTCATCTAATTTGGTGCTTTCTGTCCTCTTTTCCTATGTTATGCTTCTTTCCTACTCCTGTGTCCCTCCTGCCTTTTTTTTTTTTTTTGATTGATTGAGTTTTCTATATATATTCCCTTTACTAATTTTAAAATTAAACATCCTATTACAAGTAAATTTTTATGATTACCCTTAAAAATTTAACATGCATTAAATCTAAAAATGGTGACTATTTGTACCCTCTTTCCAGACTACTTAGGGATGTTAAAATATACTAATTTCAACCAAATAAATACCTCTAAATATTTAACACCCAAATTGGATATTATTAATATTCTGTACAGTTTGGTATTTGTTTAGATTTGCTGACATGTATATCTTTTTTTCCTCACATTGTTCTCTAGCATCTCAAACATTCCTTCTGTGCCAGTTTGAAAATATTGTGTCCCCCAAACGCCATTATCTTTGATGTAATCTTGTGTGGGCAGATGTTATCAGTGTTGATTAGATTGTAATTCTTTGAGTGTTTCTTTGGAATGTGCCCCACCCAGCTGTGGGTGATGACTCTGATTGGATATTTCCATGGAGGTGTTGCTCTGCCCATTTAGGGGTGGGTCTAAGTTGATCAGTGGAGCCATATAAATGAGCTGACAGGCAGAGGGAACTCAGTGCAGCTGTGAGTGATGTTTTGAAGAGGAGCTACAGCTAAGAGGGACACTTTGAAGAATGCACAGGAACTGAGAGAGGAGCTGCAGATGATGGGACAGTTTGAAGACGGCCGCTGAAAGCAGACTCGCTCCGGAGAAGCTGAGAGAGGACAAATATCCCAAGCGCAACTAAGAGTGACATTTTTGAGGAACTGCAGCCTAGAGAGGAACATCCTGGGAAAAAGCCATTTTGAAACCAGAACTTGGGAGCAGACACCAGCCACATGCCTTCCCAGCTGGACACCATTTTCTGGACACCATTGGCCATCCTCCATTGAAGGTACCCGATTGCTGATCTGTTACCTTGGACGCTATGGCCTTGAGACTGTAACTGTGTAACCAAATAAACCCCCTTTCATAAAAGCCAATCCATTTCTGTGTTTTGCATTCTGGCAGCATTAGCAAACTAGAACACCTTCTAATTTAGGTCTTTAGAACTGTGGGTTTACAACTGTCCCTTGGACTGTTTTAAGATATTCACTTTTATCTTTGGAGATCTTCAGTTCTATTATAATGTGTCTATCTGTAGATTTCTTTGTGTCATGTTTGGAATTCAGGTGCTTTCTGAATCTTCAGATTTATGTCTTTCATCAAATCTGAATTCATTTGAATATTAAGTTTTCTATTGTGATATATACACACAGAGAAATGTCTAAACATAAATTAACATGTTAATGAGTAATTATAAGCAACAACTGTGTAACTTTTTCCAGGTCAAGAATTAAAATATATCAAGTAATCAAGAAGTCCATACTCTCTCCCTGAAATGTAGTCATTATCTGGGGTTTGCTACTTATTTCCGTTTTGCTTTATAGTTTTACCACATATCTATGCATCTCTAAACAATATAGGTTAATTTTGCTGGTCTTTGAAATTTATACAAATGCTGTCATACTGAATGTATTCTTTTGTGTCTCCTTTTGTTCAAGATTATAAAAAATTAATCCATGTTGTTGCATATAGATGTAATTCATTCATTTTCATTACTAAGGAGTATTCCATTAAAGAATATATGAAAATTAACGTAGCTACTCTTTTGCTTATGTACATTTGGGTTCATAATAGTCCAAAACTGGAAACTCTGCTTCTCTAAATATTTTGAGAATATTCCACTCCTAAGAAGTGGAATTCCTCTTGGAATTGTAAGGTAATACATATCTTCAACTTTACTAGTTAATGCCCAAGGCTTTTACCAAAATGGTTGTACCAATTTCTCTTCCCATCAGGAATGTATAAGAATTCCATTCTCCATTCTTGCCAACACTTTACATTATCAGAAATAGTTTTTGGAATCTGGTGGATATATGGTATTTTCAGATTAAAATTTTAATTTACAATTTCCTGATTTCTAATGAGTTCAATCACCTTTTCATATGTTTATTAGCAATTTGGTTTTCCTCTTTCGTGGATGCCTATTCAAATATTTTCCCCAAAGTTGTATTTGATTGTCTGTGTTAGTACTTTAGAAGAGTTCTTTATATAGCCACAGTTTATTGCAGTTATATTCTATTTTACATTCCTTATGGTATTTTTATGAGCTAAAGTTATTTTAATGTAGTATTGTCAATTTAATTTTTTTCCCATACAGACACTTAATTACTTTTTTCCCCATATAGACAATTATTTAGCACTATTTGTTGACAAGATCATTATTTTCTCACTGTTGCATTGCCACTTTTGTCATTTTTTCAAGTGTCCATATATGTGTGGGTGTATTTCTGCGCTTTTTGTCTCCCCTCTGTTGATCGATTTGCCATCCCTAAGCTAATGCCACTCTGTCTTAATTGCAGTAGCTTCGTCATAAGTCCTGATGTCTGGTAAATCAGTATTCTCACATTTTATTCTTTTTCTCCCCTAAGAATGACTTGGTTCTTTTACTTTTTTGTATTTCCAAATATGTTTTAGATTTGTGTATGTACGCAAGTGTATGTTAGAATTTATTTGGAGCTGTAATAATATTGAAAATAACTTGGAAAGAATTGACATCTCTTACATTATAGAAATCTTATAGTTCAGTAACATGTTTATCTAAATATTCTTTTTTTTTCTCAGTAAGGTGTTACACTTTTCCTTCTAGAAACTTAGCATATTTTTTTTATTTTTACTTTTATTTCTAAGTGCTTGTCATTTTTAAGTCAATTATAAATGGTAACAGTTTTTATTTCATTTATAAACTTTCATGTTCTGTAATTAGAAAAAAAATTTTTTTCCATATTAATTTTGTGTTCTGCAATCTTGTTAAGCCCTCATATTCTAATAGTTTTATCTTTTGGGATTTTCTATGAATCCGATAATAGCATGTGCAAATAATGATGGTTTAGTTTCTTTTCAATCCGCGTTTTTTTTTTTTTTTTTTTTTTTTTTATCTTGCCTTATTTTACTGACTAGGACCAACAAAGGAAATGATAACATACATCTTTACCTTGTACCTAACCATTACAAGATTGTTGATAGTTTTTTGATTTTTTAGATATCATTTATTAGATTAATGAAGTTCTATTACTAGTTTGCTTAGAGCTTTTAATCTTGTATTTGTATTGAATTTTATGAAGCTCCTTTCCTGCATGATAACAATATTTGCATATCTCCTTTATTTCTTTTCAACTTTTCTTTATCATGTTTTATGTATCTATATACAGGGTAAAATTTGAATTTTTCTCTTATTAATTGGGACATTTAGTCCATTTACATTTAATGTAATTACTGACATTTGGGGTTAAATCTACCATCCTATTTTTTGTTTTCTGTTGTCCCATCTATTCTGAGATTTTTATTTTCACCTATTCTTTTGTATTGACAACATTATTATCATTGTCTTTCCTTCTTTACCAATTTTGGAAATTGTACACTCTTAAATTTTTTTTCAGAGGATACCCTGGAAATTACAACATGCAAAATTAATTTACCCATGTATAGTTAATCTATGCCTTTACCCTCCTCTTAAACAATTCAAGGACCTTAAAATAATTTCTCTATTTCCTCCTGGTTTTATACAATTGTTACCTTGTGTTTTAATTTTATATTTGTAAAACTCTGTTAGACATTGTTTTTCTTTTATATAGTAAATGCTCATTTATTTTTACCTACCTACTCATCACTTTCTTTGCTTTTTATTCCTTTAGAATTTCCTTTGGTGTGGGTCTAATGATGGCAGAATCAAAATTTTTTTTTGCATGTGTGTGTAAAAAATGTTTTTTCACATTCATTTTTTGAATGATATTTTCACCGGACACAGAATTTTTTATTGGCAGTTATTTCCTTTCATATCATTGAAAATATTCTCCTGTCTTTTGCCCTCCATTGTTGTGGAGAAGTCAGCTATTAATGTAGTTAATGCTCCTTTTAAAACAGTTGGGGTTTTTTTTAATGTTTTTCTTCCTTTGGCAGCTTTAAGGTTTTATCTTTGTCTCTTAGTTTCCTGTTTTACTATGAGATATCTACATGTGGATTTGTTTTTGTTGAAATTGTTTAGGATTGGTTAAGCATCTTAATTTCTGCATTGCTTTCTTTTGTTCATTCTAGAACGTTCTCTAGCAGCTAACTTCAGATACTGTTTGTGACATATATTCTTTCTCTTTTACACTCCACTTAAATAAATATATTAGGCCATTTCACAGTGTCTATGTGACTTATCCGCTCTAATATTTTTTATCCTGTTGTTTTACTTTGCCTTATTTTATATATTTTGCCCCGTATTTTGGTTTACTAATTTTATATTTAGCTGTATCTAATCTGACTTTAAACCCATCCTGAGTTCATAGTTTGAATGTTTTATTTTGGCTGCTAAAATTTCTATTGAGTTAGTTTTTAAATCTGCTTTATGATTTTTTTTTACAGTTTCAATTCTCTGCTGAAATACTCAGTTTTGTCCTTTATCAAATCCCTTGTAGTGTAGTGAACAAACCTGTTAAAAAACTTTGAAAATTCCAGTGTCTGGAATCTTTTTGAATGTTTCTGTTGTTTTGTTTTTGTGGTTTCTCTGGCTAACAATGTTTTTCTTATGTGCCTTATCTATATATTCTGGTCATTGTACTTGAAAAATCATTTGTAGGAATTATTTGAGGTGTAGGATGAAGCTTTCTTCCTCTAGTAAGGATTTGTAATGGCTTCTGCAGTTTCCTGAGTTGTTACTGTTTTTGAGTCATAACCACCTTAATCCAGTTTCAAGGCTTGAAGTCCCTGGACCATTTAGGCAGTGCAAATCTGGGCAGTAAACCTGGAGAAGGGATGATTTACTTCTGATTCCTTTTATCCCGAGGAAGGTGTGGACTTTTGGACACCTGACTTTTTTAGAGGAGGTTTTGTGAAACTCCCTACCTTGTGTACTCTTTAGGCTATGATTTTTGTCTCTTATCCTTAGAGGCCATCTAAATAAAATTTTTAGTTTGCTGTGATTGATAAATGCAGTCTGGCCAAAACAGTGTGTTCTCTTTACCCCTTTGGATTCTCATTTTCCTTTCAAATTCACCCTGGTATTCCTTACTATTTTGCCAACTTTCCTTTTCTTAAATCAACCTTATTGAGGTATAATTACATACAATAAAATATACAGGTAGAAGAGTTTTGACAAAGGTATCCAGTGTAACAACCACCAAAATCAAGATGTAGAATATTCTCATCACAAAAGATAATTCTTCCTAGTTAGTCCCCACCTCTAGTCGTAGCTGGAGACAACTTCTGATCTACTTTTTATCCTTATATTTTGAGAATACAAAGACCATGGAACTGACAGGCTGCTTTTGACTGCACTGGTGAATTTAAAAAAAGAGTTTTCAATTCAGTTCAAAGCATGGTTAAAGGATCAGGAAGCATCCATGGCAACCCTTAAAGAATCTGTCATGGCAACCCTTAAAGAATCTGTTGTTTCTTGTTGCTGGTTTGACATAACCAAAATCCGTATGGAGAATTTGGCTGATGGGTGATGAATTACAACATGGTTTGAATTCACAACACTGCCTGCTCTCTTACGGAAGAGTTAGGGAACTTTTGGAAGATAATATCTGAGCATTGGAATGAAAGTATTTAGGTGGATTTGGATGAATCTTTGTACTCTGAACCACTAAGCCCTGCTGAGCCTGTCTTACTGGCAGAAGAAACTTGTTCTTGATACCTAACGAAGCTGGATCTGCCTTACTTGGAGGTTCTGTAATGACCTAACCTGAAGTAGCTATTTTGCAAAGAAGTGACAATTCTCTTCATGCCATGTTCTTATGATGAATTGACCCCTTTATTACTTTGAAATGACTCTCTTTATCCCTGATAAATTATTTGCTCTGAAAACTAGTTTTCCTGATGTCAATATAGCCATTACAGCTTTTTTTTGTTTGGTGTTAGACTAGTGTTGTTTTCCATCCGTTTACTTGTAACCTATTTGTTTCTTTATATTAAAAAATGACATTTTTTTTTGTATGTTATAGATAGTGGTGACTTGCTTTTTCACTCAACCTGATAATCTCTACCTTTTAATTAAGGTTTTAGATAATATATATATAATATTATTATTGATATGGTTGAATTTAAATCTACCAACCTGCTATTTCTGTTCTATTTTCCCCATGTATTATTTATTGTTCCCTTTTCCCTCTTCTTATGTCTTTTTGGGGATTGAGTATTTTTTGATACTCTTTTATCTTCTTTATTGGCTCATTAACTATAACTTTGTTTTGTTATTTTAGTGGTTGCTTTAGGGTTTATATTATACACCTCTAAGTTATTACAGTCTTCCTTCAAGCTATAAAGAACCATTTCCTGTTTAGTTTAAGGACCTTACAACAGTATACTTCAATTTCTTCCTCCTGGCCTTTGTGCTATTATACATTTTACTCCTGTATAAATTGTAACTCCACAGTATGTTGTTATTTTTGTTTTATACTATTTTCTTTTAAAGAGATTAAAAAATGAGAATTTTTTTTTATATTTTCCTACAAGTACCCATGTTTTTATGCTTCTCATTTCTTTGTATAGATCCATATTTTTGTCTCATGTCATTCTGCCTTTTGTATATTCTTTAGCATATATTTTTTGTAGTGTGGGTCTACTAGCAAAGAGTTCTTTCAGCCTTTTTGATGTCTTTCTTGTGTTTTTATTTTGTTATATTTGCTGGATAAATAGTTGTAAGTTAACAATTTTTTTTTTTTCAGTTCGTTGAAGATTTGGTACACTCCATTCTGGCTTGCACTGTTTCCAAAAAGAAGTCTGCTGCTGTTCTTATTTTGCTGCTTTTGTTGTTGTTAATCTCACTAATGTCTTTTTTTTTTTTTTTTTTTCTTTTTTTTGGTCTGGCTACCCTTATGATTTTCTCACTATAACAGGTTTTAAGAAATTTGATTGATATTCCTTGGTATTGTTTTCTTCATTTTTGTTTTGCTCGAGATTTGTTGAGGTTGTTGGATTTGTGAGTTTAGAGTTTACATCAAATTTGGAAATTTTTTGGCCATTGTTTCTTTAAATGTTTTTCATGTTCCTCATTTTCTCTCCTTTGGTAACTTGAATAGGATATATATTAGGCTGCTTGAAGTTGTCCCATAGCTCATTGATGCTGTATTTTTTTTTTCAGTCTATTTCTCTCTGTTTCCTTTTGAATACTTTTCATTGTCTTCAAGTTTACTAATTTTTTTCTCCTGCTGTATCTAAGCTGCTGTTGATTCTGTCCAATGTACTTTTCATACAAACTCCATCTGAGTATTCTATGCCCCATGATTATGAGGTTTTCTTCTCTGGTTGGTGATAACATGAAATATTTCTGGTCCTGTTTGGGCCCAGGAGATTTCTCCCTCTGCTCCTTTCAGGTGCTTCCTCCTCCAGCCTCAGGTAATTTCTTCACATGCATGTACTGACCAGTACTCAGCTGAAGACTTGAGGATTGTTCTCTGCACATCTCCGCAGATATCTGTGCAGCTCTCTCTTCATCACTGCTCTGCCTATGAACTAGCCACCTTGGTGTCTCCACACTCCAATTCTGTCTTCTCGGTTCATGGAGTCTACTAGTGCTGCACCCTGGAAACTCTTCAGGCAGAAAGCTGGGGCCATTATAAGGTTCACCTCAGTTGCTGACTTTCCGTTTCTGCTATTTTGTTTTTATTTTAAAGAATCCTTTCTTGTTCTCTAAATATTCCTGTGTATAGTGTCCTTTGCTTTTTTTTTTTTTTTTTTTTGGTACAAGATCTTCACGTCTCTCTAAAGATGTTAATGATAAATTTTCTAAAGAAATCTTTATATTCAGAATCTCTTTGGGAGTTGCTTTTATTTGATTTAGAGTGTGGGGCTAAAAAGCTGATTAGAAGTTCTGAAAGCTTGGGTAGGACTTGTTAACTTTGAGTTCCATGCAGGGTTACTTGTGTGGGCTATTGTTGAGATGACTCCTGATGTCAGTATCATTAGGTCTTTCCGTTTGGGTTGGTTATATTTCTCAAAGAGGATGCTTTAGATATCCTATATGGATTATGGATGTCTGGCTGTCTGGGTTATGGGAACAAAGTGGAAGGGGCCACAATAGCTCAGTATTCAACATGCATGAAATTCTTTAATCCTCCTCTTTTAGTACACTTCCTAGGTTCTTACCTGTGCGCAGCTCAGAAAACACCTGTTTTTCTCTTCTCCGGAGAATAAGTCTTTTGTTGGAGTAGAGGAGAGAATCTAGGGATCTGTTTCTCAATTAGTTTTCACCCACTTCCTCCGTACCGGCTCCACTAGCAACACGTCATAAACATAACAAGTCCTGTTGGTGAAAATTAGATTTTACCAGTTAGACGCCTTCCCATGAAACTTAAAATGTGAAATTCAAATGGTGAGGGTGATGTGAAGTCTATCTTTGTGCCTCTTTTGGCTATTTTCTGTTGACAAGGTTGTGTAAACATAAGTCATTTCTATAGTAATATTCCTTAGTCTACTCTCCAGCTTTCTGGGGAATGAGAATTGTGGAAGTGATTACTGGCTTCCATGTACCATTGCCTGTTCACCAGCTCATGAATGTCAAGAAATATTTGTGGAAGCAAAGGCAGTTGTGTCTTGATATTTGAATTACAGCTGTGATGTGTGTTCTTGCATCAAGTAGTTCAAATGGTAGACTTAAGAGGTAGTTGCTTCCCTGGAAGTTCACCTCCTTAGCGTCTGAAGTCCTAGAACCTACGTCTCCCACTCTTCCAACAAGGTTGTAAATATCTAATTAGCAGTATTAAAGCCATCCCTCTATGCTTCAGATTCCTAGATTGTTCTGTGCTCTTCCTAGAATGATACAAAATTTTATTTCATTCATTTAAAAATCTGCTTGGATATTTTTCCTTATACTATCTCTGCACCAAACATTGTTTATTAGTCCTGCTTTGTTTTCCTTACTATTTTAAACATAGTCATTTTTATTCTCTGATATGTTATACAATTGTTGGAATTCTAATTCCAACAATTAACATTTAATTTAACATTGTATCCACAATATAACATTTGTGGGGCACTCTTAATTCTTTGTCTTATTATTTCTGCTGACGACTCATGCATGGTGGCCTTTTTCTCATGTGTTCTGTGAGTTTGGAGAGTGAGCTCATGTTTGCTGGGCTTTATTTGTGGGATTCCTGCAAGATCTGGATGAAGATGTGTCCCTCCAGAAAATGTTTGCACTTGCTTCTGCCAGCACTTTGAGAAACCACTAGCTCGGATCATTTTATTTAATTTCTTGTCTTGTAAATTAAACCCCAGAACTGGGCAAACAGTGTGTATGAAGTCTGAGGAGATACTCCCACCCCTAGTCAGAACCTAGAGTCAGACAGAAAAATTCTTTTCATTTGCCTTTTTGTGGGTGTGTGCGATTGGATTATTTTTTTTCTAGTTCACCATTTTACCTTTGAAGTCCCTGGGCAGGCTCATTCCAGTTGTCTGCCTTGTGTGAATATAAGGTTTTGTCTTCTATCTGAAAACTTAAAATTAATTGTTTTATGTGTTCATATTTACCACATTTCTCTCCTTTGTGTACTACCACTACTTGTAAAGGAATTACAGGATTTATATGTAATTCTCCCTGATTGTGTTACTTCATAATATTACCTGTACTATTTTTTGTCTGAAGGAAGGTGTACTCTCCATTAATAACCTTGTTCTCTTATCAGGTTGTTTCATGCTAACAATAAAATTTCAACTTTCATTCAGAGAGTTGTGCTTTTTATAGAGAATGCTGAGGCCCTCATAATTTGTTGCTAATGGATATGCATCCTTTCTTTATTAAATTGAATTTATTATATAATGGATATGCTAAGATTATTATATAATGGATATGCTTAAGATGTTGAAATAATCTTTTAAAAATATTCTGGAATACTTTTAGAAAGCTATAAACTTTTTCAAATGTTTTATCTCAGAAAAATGAAACTGCTGTAGATATTTTAAGCAAGAATAAAAAAATACAGTGGATTAAAGTAAATTAAATATAGTGAACAAAATAATTGTGCAAGTGGGAGGAGCAGGTTCTAGGTTTGTCCTCTAGAAATGAATCTGTGATATAGAATTGATCCACCTGGTAAGCTCTCTCTCAAAGATATCAGGGGAACAAGAATCAATATGCAAACTGGAGTAACTACTGCCGCAACTTGAAAGCTAGTGAACAGTTACCTATAACTGTGAGCCAGTGATCAGGAACCAGGAACCAGGAACCAAGAAGCTGCTGCCGTCTCTGTCATTGACACATCCACTTTTTGACTGACACACAAGAATCTAATGGGTGGACATTGGAACACTGAAGAAAAATCTCATGTATCCTTGTCTGTGTAGCCAGCATAAATGGCAAAAACATGGGGGGGAAAAGTGGCCTTTCCTCACAACTCTCACAAGATTTCATCTGAGTGTAACCAAATCTGCAACCCAAAGATTAGGTGCATATGTTTTGTTTTGTTGTTGTTTTTTTTTTTTTTTAAGTTTCCAGCCCTGAAATTAGAAGCAGGCTAGAACGGAGGTTGAGAGACCCACTACACAGACTTACAAATGTACGTGCATGTGTGTGTGTGTGTTTGTGTGTAAATTACCATTGAATTCTTAAAAAGCGATTAATACGGTATATTTGTGTCACAATGGTAATTTCTTCTTGTTCCAAAATATAAACTTTCACTGTAATAAAATTGAGCCTGTAGTTGATTTATCTAACTAAACTTATATGGATGCAGATTTTTTTTTTTTTTTTACATTTTATTTTGAAATAAATTCAGAGTTACAGGAACAGTTGCAAAAACAGTACAAACCCCATACACAGAGCTCCAGCATTCCCTGACCCCCCCCCCAATACCCCAATCCACTAACTTTAACATGTTGTCACACCGCTATTTCTTTCCCTCCCTCCCTCCCTCTCTTCCTATCTATCATCCATCATCTATTGCTCTGTCTTCTGAACATATGAGAGCTAGCTGCACACATACTTGAACAAACACTATAATTCACATATACAATTCCCATGAACAAGAACATTCTTTTACGTAATCCCGTTAAGCGCACCTAAGAAGTACGAGAGATTCAACAATGATACAAAGCTTACATTCTATATTTCCTTTTCCTTATGTCTCAACTGTGTCCCTTTGAGCCTCCTGTCCTCCATCCTCAGATCCCATCCAGGGTCATCCTTGGCATTCAATTGTCATCTATTTAGACTGTCTTTTTTTTTTTTCCCCCTCAATTGTGGAAACATATATATATACTAAATCTTCCCATTCCACCCCCTCCCTAGCATTCCATTAGTGGGATTAATCACATTTAGCATGTTGTAATGCTATCACCTTCCCACCACCCATTACTAGAAATTTCCCTTCACCTCAAACAGCAACCCTACACTCATTTCTTAACTCCCCATTGCCCCTTCCCCCATTTCTCTTAACCTGTACTCTACTTTGCATCTCTATGGTCATATTCTCTGATAATTTCTTTGTGTTTAATGTGGGGTTTAAAATTAAACTCTTAAATCCATAACAATCTTGTTTTTCTTTGATACCAACTTAATTTCAATAGGACATACAAACTATGTACCTATACTCCATTCCCCAACCTTTATATAGTTCTTGTCAAAACTTAGATATTTTACATTGAGTTCAAAACCAATGATGTGTCATTAGAGTTTGTGTATTTTATATCATATAGGAAGTAAATAGTGGAATTACAATTCAAAAATTATTGACTTCTATTTGTATTCCATTGTGATCAGAGATTGTGCTTTGAATATATGTTCATTTTTTTTTTTTTAATTTATTGAGGCTTGTTTTATGTCCCAGCATATGGTCCATTCTGGAGAAAGATCTTTGATCACTAGAGAAAAATGAGTGCCCTGGTGATTTGGGATGTAGGGTTCTATATATGTCTGTTAAATTTCTCTATATCTCCTTCTCCTTTCTTTGTTTCTCTGTTGGTAGGGCTCCATTTAGTATCTGAAGTAGTACAGGTCTTTTATTGACAAACTCTCTCAGCATTTGTTTGTGAAAAATTTAAGCTCTCCCTCAAATTTGAAGGAGAGTTTTGCTGGATAAAGTATTCTTGGTTTGAAATTTTTCTCTCTCAGAGTTTTAAATACGTCATGCCACTGCCTTCTCACCTCCATCGTGGCCGCTGAGTAGTCACAACTGAGCCTTCTGTTGTTTCCTTTGTATGTGGTGAATTGCTTTTCTCTTGCTGCTTTCAGAAATTGCTCCTTCTCTTCAGTATTTGAGAGTCTGATCACAATATGTCTTGGAGTGGGTTTATTTGGATTTATTCTATTTGGAGTTCACTGGGCATTTATGCTTTGTGTATTTATATTGTGTACAATGTTGGGGAAGTTTTCCCTAACAATTTCTTTGAATACTCTTTCTAGACCTTTACCCTTGTCTTCCCCTTCTGGGACACCAATGAGTCTTAAATTTGGACATTTTATTTTATCTGTCGTATCCCTGAGATCCTTTTCAATTTTTTCAATTTTTTCCCCATTCTTTCTTTTGTTCTTTCATTTTCTGTTCTGTGGACCTCTAGGACACTGAGTCTTTGCTCAACTTCCTCTAATCTTGTATTATGAGTATCCAGAGTCTTTTTAATTTGGCCAATAATTTCTTTTATTTCCACAAGATCTTCTATTTTTTTATTTAATCTTGCAATTTCTTCTTTATGCTCTCCTAGGGTCTTCTTTATGTCCCTTTTATCCTTCTCCATGGTCTTCTTCATGTCTTTCATATCCTGTGCCATGTTTTCATTCCTTGATTGTAATTGTTTGATTACTTGTGCGAAGTACTGTGTCTCTTCTGATATTTTGATTTGGGTGTTTGGGATCAGGTTCTCCATATCGTCTGGTTTTATCATATGCATTAAGATTTTCTGTTGTTTTTGGCCTCTTGGCATTTGCTTTGCTTGATACGGTTCTTTCAAGTTGTAAAAAAAAAATGCCAATCTAATTTTTCAGAAATACAAGTTGGTGGCGTACACTTTCTCCAACTAACCAGCAGATGGCGTCTGCAAATCACCTATACCCCTCAAGTCATTTCTCCCCAACTCTGTCTCTGTGGTGTGTGGGGAAATGATTTTTGTGGAGTTCGGTTGGTGAACTCAGTTTGGGTTTGTTGTTGGAGCTGTCCGCCCTGAATGTGGGGTGTGTGTCTGGGTGGTTAGGCAGGCAGGGACGCTTTAATATTCAAACCTCCCAGGTGTTCCTGGAGATTCAAGGCTGTTGCAAGAGTCTAAGCCTTCATTTCAGTTTTGCCCCAGATTTTCTCTGTCGCTGACCCACAAACCACCGGCATTGACGTAGCATCCCTGGGTTTTCCGAGCGGGCCCCCCTTCTCAGCTGTGATCTTCCAGGACCTCTGCTGAGGGAAGGCTGTGCTACATCACTAGTGCGTGTCATCCCTCAAGGGAAGCCCCACACCGCTGGGCTGTGCAGGGCCTGATGCAAAGATTAGCCTATAATTCTTGACTGATGTAAGTTCTGAATGAAAGGCAGGTAGTAGAGCTGAGCCCCACCCTTTTCCTCTTAGAGAAGATAGACGCCTTAGGGGGAGGTCATTAGCATTTCAGTGGTCTCTCTTTGCCTGTGCCACACCCCTGTCTGGGTCACAGAACTGGGAACTGAAAATGGCCGAGGCTTTCTCCACTGAGTTGAAAAAGGGACAGAGCTAGTCCAAGGCGACCCTCTGGCTCTCCAAGGTCAATCATCACCCAAAGCCTCTGTCTACTTGTTGGGGATTTGTACCTCATAGTGAGCAGTTCACAGTTGCTAATTAAAACCCCAGCTAGATCTCAGCTAAGCTATATTCGCTTGCTGGGAGAAAGCTTCTCTCTGGCACCACGAGGCTTTGTAGCTTGGGCTGTGGGGGAGGGGTCTCCCGATTTGGATCTGCAGTTCTTACTTACAGGTTTTTTGCTGTAATCTCGGGCAGTCCTCCCAATTCAGGTTAGTGTATGATGCGTGGACAGTCACATTTGTCCCCCTGCAGTTATTCCGGATTATTTACTAGTTGTTTCTGGTTTTTTTTAGTTGTTCCAGGGGGACTACTTAGCTTCCATTCCTCTCTATGCCACCATCTTCGGATGCAGATATTTTAAGATAGAAAAATTTGAGAGGTTGGCAGTAGAATATATCATTTTTAGGTTTAACCAGACTACAGTAGTATAGTTCGGTGACACCAACTTTTTTGATGTAACACCCTAGCAGTGAAAATTGGGAGGTACACACTCCCAATATCTGTATACTCACTAGGGATGCAACAAAGTTCAGCTATTTAGCCTTGGTATTCAACTGAATTCAGTTATTTGGCTTTCAGGTAGCCAAATAAGTGAACAACTGCTTCAGTATCATTTGTAGCATCCCTGAACATCATGTAAACATCATTTAGGTTATCATATCTAATCAGTGTTAATTTTTCCTGTCATAAAAATAAGGCAATACGTTTAGATTTAATGCTAGTATCTGAATGTTCGCTTTCAAGTACAGGTAAGCATTGTAACGAAATCTCACGAGCTTTCTGCTGTAATTCTATCAAAGTATTTGTAATTATTGTAATTATTGAGTAGGGAAAGATATTGACACGTATTATAACTATTAAGAGTACATTAGATCAATAATTTTATAAAGAACATATATTCCTTTTGAGTCAACAACAAAATATGTTTATTTGTTCTGTGGCATTATTTTGGTAATAGATAAGTTGGTGCCTAGAACTGGAGGGCTGCACAACCAAAATCTAAAATATGTGCTGTTGACTTTTGGGCAGTAGGGGTTGAGGAAATTGTTAGCAGAGGCTAGAATAATGGTGAGAAAACTGCTTTTAGAGACAGTTATGAAACATTTAATAAAGCAGCTGCCTCTAATACCCTGGAAGACAGAAAATATACCCACTGAACTTTCAGCTCTGGCCAAGGATATCTCCAGGCAAACTGTAGAAAGCATTATCTCATGGCTTTTAACTGCATAGGATAAGTACATGAAATAAATTAAACAGTTGAGTTAAAAAAAAAACAAAAACAAAAAAGGAAGAACTGGCTAGTTTGTAAGCAAAAGTTAAAGGCAATATAAGGAGCCAGAAACTATTAAGTAGGAAAATTAAACTGTCTTTTCTTCAGCCTCTCCAGCTATCAAGAGTTTCAAAGTAAGACATGACTGGAGGTCAAACCCATCAAATCAAGGTTTTGACTATCAGATAAGAGAGTAAAGACAGTATTTAGTAGATCTTCTCAAGTAGACAAAAGTTCAAGGTATAGTTCCACAGTAACCTGATCCACAAGTAGCAGTAAAAACTCTAGAGAAGCCTATGTTCATATCAATAGTGGGTGTGGCTTTTAGGGTATGTAGTGGACCATAATCAATCATAAAAAGTTCAAAAGTTTTAAAGGGAGTGGTACTAGCAAAAACACATTGCCTGGACTAAAAGATGTTTCGAACTGTAAAAAGGCCCCTGGGCCCCAAACTTTCTTTGGGTAGGAAGCAGCCTGAGAAATTTAATTGCTAATAAGGACCATTTCTTCAGAAAGAATAAAGGAAAGTAAGGAAAAAAGGACATCTCAGAGTATAATCAAAAGCTATGGAAAACAATGGACCAGGGAGCAACTCCCACAGAGCAGAATTGGGCTGTGATCAGGGAACATTTCCCCATTGTCAGAATAGTAGGCCCAGAAAGTTATTAGAATTGCTATGAACCAGAGACTGCTTGCTTTCCATTCATCCCTCTTTCTGATGGTAGTATTTATTATGGTTATGTTGTTCTTTTTCATTGTATAGATTGTGTGTGTGTGTGTATGTGTGTGTGTGTGCGTGTGTGTGTGTGTTGAGGGCAGGAGCAGGTAACTACCACTTTTGGTTCACAGGTCCCTGGATCAAGAGCTACTGCATCCGGACCTGATGTTTATTATGATATCCTAGACTTGAATGTCGATACTGTGATTGTATGGAGTGAGTGAGTGGATTTTGCATGTGAGAGGAATATACTTATGGCTAGGGAATGAACTATGTTAGAGCAATTACATTAGTAGTCTCAATTCTTCACCACTCCTTGAATCCATACCTCTTTACCATGTGAATTTGCAGTTTGTCTCACTTAAAAGGCAGATTCTGTTTCTTTGCTCCTTGATTATGAGTTTGGCCATATTACTTTCTTTGGTCAATGGGATGTTAGACTTGAAAAAGCACTTAACAATATTTCTACTTCCTTTCTTGCTCCTTTGTCTTCATCATGAGCACATACCCAGGTTAGGCTGCTGGAGGATGAGACTCATTAAGCACAGCTAAGTCACCCCAGTTGTTCCAGCCCAGGCCATGCTGGACTTCATGACCTACGTGCAGACAATTGCTAGGCATGATCCCATCCTAAATTGCTGCCCCACAGACTTAAAAGATAAGTTTGATTGCTCTATATCCATGAGTTTTGTATTGTTATGGGTCAATATTGTGGTGATAGGTAATCATATCATTATGTACGATAATATTTATAATAATTCATCTTAAACCCAGACATGAAAAAGAGAAAGTATATAAAGAAGAAAGTTAATGAAAAAAAGCAGTATCCCAAATTTATTCTGATAAATTAAATCCCCAAACAACCTTTTAATGTGGGATAAATATTAAAACAATTTATCAAAATGATTTTAAGACTGCCAACCATTTGTATGGTTGAAGACAAAAGGTTGTTGAGATTTTTACAAAGCTTTGAATCCTAAATAATCAAAGTTCATTCCAAAAATGGACATTCCAAAAATTTCTTACACAAAGAACTTCATAAAGTCATATGTGCATGCCCAGGATATGAGGCAGGCTCAAAAAAGACAAAGAGGCCTCCACAAATTTCTTCTTGAGCTGATCCTCTTGATAAGAGGGCTAAATTCTAAAGGAGAGCACCAACCAACACAAAGACAACTCACAAAGACTGAGAAAGATGTGTTTTACATTGCTTTGTTATTGAGATCTACTGGCACTTAAGGAAATCACTGGTGTATCACTAGCTAGATACAATTTTAAGAAAGAGAAAGCTCAAGGACAGAATCCCAGAATTAACACATTGAAATAATAAAATGCATAGTTTGAAACAAAAGAGTAGAAGACAAACAAGAAATGATGGCATGCCAAAGAAACAAGGAAAAAACAACAACAACAAAGAAACAAGGAAAAAACAACAACAACAAACAGAAATCATCAATGAAGACAACACTTTGGACATACTAGATAAAGTCTTTAAAAATTTTATCTTCAATATGCTCAAAGAGTTAAACACATCTTTCTCTTACAGAGAAAGAACTAAAGGATATCAGGAAAACAATGAATTAATAAGAGAATCTTAATAAAGAGACAGAAATCTTAAAAAGGAACCAAACAGAACTACCGGAGATGAAGACCACAATAACTGAAATAAAAAGTTCCCTAGAGGATTTCAGCAGCAGATTAGAGCTGGTAGAAGAAAGAATCAGTGAAAACAAAAATAAAACAATTTGATTCAGCTTGAGGAGCAGAAAAAGAAAAAGAAAAGAATGGAAAAAAATGAACAGAATCTAAGAAACCTTTGGGACACTGACAAGGGTACCAGTATAACACATTATGGGAATCCCAGAAGGAGAAAAAAGAGATAAAGAGGCAGAAGGAATATGCAGAGAAATAATGGCAGAAAACTCCCCAAATACAATGAAAGACATGAATATGCACATTATAAAGGCCCAACACACCCCCAAAAGGAAAAAAAATTGAAGAGAATCATGACCAGACACAATGTACTCAAACTGTCAAATGCTGGGGACTAGGAAAGAGTTCTGAAAGCTGTAAGATAAAATCAACACATGATGTATAAGAGAGCTGTAATAAGATTAAGTGCTGATTTCCCAACAGAAACCATGGAAACGAGGCAGAGAGATGAAATATTTAAAGTGCTGAAAGAAAATAATTTCCAGTCAAGAATTTTATATTTGGTGAGATTATATTTCAAAAATGACATGCACAGATTAACAACATTTGAGGATGTTAGTCACCACTAAATCTGCCCTATAAGCAATACTGAGAGTGTTAAAAACTGAAAGTAAAGAACACTATAGACAGTGGATCAAAGTGGCAAAGATAAACGAAGATCTCCAAAAGAGGTAACCTTATGGGTAATTATAAACAACAGTACTATTGTACATATACATGGGTATATAAATCCACTTTTTATGTCTTACAGGTTCTAAAATGCAAAAGCATAGAAAATAATGATAAATTTATGGTATGGGACATGCAATATATATAGGTATAATTTGTAACAAGTACAACAAAAAGGTGGGGGGATGGAAAGTATAGGAAAAATGTTTGTGTATGTTATTGAAGTTAAGTTTATATCAAATCAAATGAGATTTTTATAGAGTAAGGATGTTAAATTTAAGCCCCATGGTAGCCATACAGAAAATAACTGAAAGATATATACAGAAGGAAATAAGTGTTTCAAAATGGTACAGTACAATATACCAAATATTTAAGTAGTTATTAATGGAAAAATTGAGGAACAGAAAAATGTGTAAGACTACAAAGATGAAATAGCAAAATGGCAGAAGTTGTGTATTATCAGTGGTTATTTTACAGGTAAATGGATTAAATTCTCTAGGCAAAAGCCAGAAAATGGCAGTATGGATTAAAAAAAAACATGTGTTTTAGTTTCCTAGGCAGCTCAAAGCAGTACATTAAATGGGTTTACTTTAAACAATGGGAATTAAACAGCTTACAGTGTGAGGCCATGAGAATGTCCAAATCAAGGCATCATCAAGGCAATGCTTTCTTCCTGAAGATTGGCTGACAGTGATCCTTGGCTCCTCTGCCACATGGTAAGGCACATGGCAGTGTCTGCTGGTCTCTCCCTTCTCTTCCAGGTTCCACTGATTTCAGCTTCCTGCTCCTGTGGCTTTCTCTCTCTCTCTCTCTCTGTATTCATTCCATTTATAAAGGACTCTAATAATACAATTAAGGCCCATCCTGAATGAAATGGGTTATACCTTAACTGAAGTGACCTTATCAAAAAGTCCTACTTACAACGGGTTTACACCCACAAGATGTATTAACTTTAAGAACATGCTTTTCTGGGGTACATACAGTTTCAAACCACCACCATGATACCATCAATACGCTGTGTAAAAGAGACTCATCTAATATTCAAAGACACAAGTAGGTTGAAAGTGGAAGGATAGAAAAAAATATTCCATGCAAATAGTAACCAAAAGAGAGCTGGAGTTGTTATACTAATATCAGATAAAATAGATGTTAATTCCAAAAATGCTACAAGGGACAAAGAAGGACATTACATACTGATAAAGGGGTCAATTCAACAAGAAGATGTAACATTTATAAATATATAGGCACCTAACAGCAGAGCCTCAAATAAATGAAGCAAATATTGACAGATTTCAAGGTAGAGACAGATGATTCAACACTAATAGTAGACCACTTTAATACATCACTTTCAATATGAATACAACATCTAGACAGAAGATCAGTAAGGAAATAGGAGATTTAAATGATACTATAAAACAACTAGACCTAACAGACATATATGGAACACTTCACCCAAAAGAAGCAGAATACACATTCTTCTCTACTGCACATGGGTCATTCTCCAGGAGAGACTATAGGTTAGATCACAGAACAAGTCTCAATAAATTAAAAAATATTGAATTCATACAGTGTATCTTCTCTGACCACAGTACAACAAAGCAAGAAATCAATAACACAAGGAGAACTAGAAAATTCAAAAATATGAATTAAACAATACACTCTTTAACAATCTATGGGTCAAAGAAGAAATCACAGGGGAAATTAGGAAATATCTTGAGGTGAGACAAAATTAAAACACAATGTGGCAAAAATGGGATGCAGCAGAGACAGTGCTGAGGGGGAAATTTATCTCTAAATACTTACAGTATAAAAGAATAAAAATCTCAAATGAGAAACCTAATCTCCTTACCTGGAGGAACTGTAAAGAAAAGTGCAAATTAAATCCAAAGTGTGCAGAAGGAAGGAAATAAAGAATAGAGCAGAGATAAATGAAATAGATAATTAAAAAGAAAATCTATAAATCTAAGAGTCATTTTGTTGAAAAGATCAGAAAAATCACAAACCGTTAGCTAGACTGACAAAAATTATAGGACGCAAATAAGTCATAAATGAAAGGTGGACATTACTACTGACTGATCCCAAAGAAATAAAGAGGATTACAAAAGGACACTATGAACAACTATATGCCAACAAATTAGATAACCTAGATGAAATGGACAACTTCTTAGAAACACATAAACTACCTATACTGACTCAAGAGGAAATAAAGTTCTCAATGGGCCAATAACAAGTAAAGAGATTGAATCAGTAATCAAAAACTCCCAATTAAGGGAAGTCCAAGACCAAATGGCTTCACATGGGAAACTACAAAATATTCCAAGAAGAATTAATACCAATTCTGCTCAAATTCTTAAAAAAATAAAAGAGGAAGGAACACTTCCTAACTCATTCTAAAAGGCCAGCATCACCCTAAATCAAAACCAGATATCCCTTATGAATATAGATGCAAAAATCCTGAAAAAAAAAAAAATACCATTGAGCCAAATACAGTGGCACTTTAAAAGAATTTTACATCGTGATTGATTGGGATTTAACCCAGGTATGTAAGGGTGATTCAACATTAGAAAATCAATTAATGTAATACACCACATTAACAGAGCAAGGGAAAAAACACACATGATCATCTTAATTTATGTAAAGAAGAGATTTGACGAAAGCCAGTACCCCTTCTTGATAAGAACACTTAGAAAACTAGAAGTAGAAGAAAACTTCTTCAATATGATAAAGGACACAACAACCCCAGCTAACAACATTCCCAATGGTGAAATACTGAAAGCTTCCCCTCTGAGATCAGAAACAAGACAAGGATGCCCACTGTTCCACTGTAATACAACATTGTACTGAGCATTCTAGCCAGAAGAATTGGGCAAGAAAAAGAAATAAAAGGCATCAAATTGGAAACTAAGTAGTAAAACTTTCCTTATTTATAGATAACATGACATTATGTATAGAAAATCCTTCAAAATACACAACAAAGCTACTACAGCTAATAAATTCAACAAAGTGGTGGAATATTAGATCAACATGTAAAAATCAGTGGTGTTTTATAACTGGTAATGAAAACCCTGAAGAGGTAATCAGTTAAGAAATTCCATTTACAATAGAAAGGAAAAGAATAAAATATCTATGAATAAATGTAATGATGGATATAAAGGACTTGAACGCAGGAAACTACAAAATTTTGCTGAAAGAAATTAAAGAAGACGTAAATAAATGGAAGAACATTCTATGTTCATGGATTGGAAGGCTAAATATTATTAAGCTTTCAGTTCTACTCAAAGCAGTTTACAGATTCAATGCAATCTCCATAAAAATTCCAACAGCCTTCTTTGCAGAAGTAGAAAAGCCAATCATCAAATTTACATGGAAGAGTAAGGGACCCTGAATAGCCAAAACTATTTTGAAAAAGAACAAAGTTGGAGGACTCACACTTCCTGATGTTACAACTCACTACATGGCTATCGTAGTCAAAACAGCATGGCACTGGCACAAGGACAAACATATAGACCAAAGGGATCGAATTTTAGAGTTCAGCAAGAAATCCTCACATCTATGTCAATTGATTTTTGAGAAGGGTGCCAAGCCTGCTCAGTAGGGAAAGATCTGTCTCTTCAGCAAAAGTTGTTGGGAAAACTGGATATCCAGATGCAAAAAAGAAGGTGTACCCCTGCCTCACAACATATCCAGGAAGGTAACTCAAAATGGATCAAAGACATAAATATAAGACCAAAACTATAAAACTTCTAGAAGAAACCATAGGGAAATATCTTTAAGACCTTGAATTAAGCAGTAGGTTCTTAGACTTTACCCCAAAAGCATGAGGAACAACAACAACAACAACAAAAATTGATAAATGGACTTCATCAAAATAAAAAAACTTGTGCATCCAAGGACTTTATAATCAAAGTAAAAAGACTTCCTACAGAATGGAAGAAAATATTTGGAGGTCACATATTTGATAGGGGTTTAACATCCAGAACATATAAAGAAATGCTTCAGTGCAATAATGAAAAGACAACCCAATTAAAAATCCACAAATAACTTGAATAGACATTTCTTCAAAGAAAATAAACAAATGGCCAAAAAGCACATGAAAAGATGCTCATTATTAGCCATTAGGGAAACACAAATCAAAACCATAATAATATACCATTTCACACCCACTAGAATGGCTGCTATTAAAAACAGGAAAATAAGTGCTGGAGAGGATGGTGGAAAAGTAAAATGGTGCAGCTACTGTTAACATTTGTCAGTTCTTCAGAAAGTTAGATATAGAATTACCATATGATCCAGGAATCCCACTTCTAGGTATATATCCAAAAGAATTGAAAGCAGGGATTTGAACAGATATTTACACATTGATGTTCATAGCAGCATTACTCACATTGCCAAAGTGGGAATCAACCCATGTCCATTAATAGATGAATGGATAAACAAATCCTAGTATATCCATATAATGGAATATTATTCACCTGTGAAAATTAATGATATTCTGAAACATGGTAAAACATGGATGAATCTTGAAAATATGTTGAATGAGATAAGTCAGATACGAAAGGACAAGTATGATCTCCATTATATGAAATAATTAGAATATGCAAATTCCTAGTCAGAAGCTAGAATACAGGTCACCAGGGGCTGGAGTGGAGTAAGGAATGAGGAGTTAATGCTTAATTTGGTACAGTTTTTGTTTCAGATGATGGAAAAGTTTTGGTAATGGGTGGTGGTGATGGTAGCACAATATTGTGAACCACTGAATTGTAAATTTGAAAGTGTTTAAAATGGGACCTTTTTGTTTGTATAAATGTCACTAGAATAAAAATTTACAAAACCATAGAAGTGTACAACACAAAGAGTGAAACCTAATGTAAACTATGGACTATTGTCAGTGGTATAATAATATTGTTTCGTCAGTTGTAACAAAAATGCCACAATAATGCAAAATGTTAATAATACGGAAAACTCTGTATCTGAGGGGGTTTATATGGGAACTTGGTACCTTCAACATGATTTTTCTGAAAACCTACAATTTCCCTAATAAAAAAGAAAAAAAATTTCACCTAACTGTACCCCTATAAACCCCAATTTGACACAATATTTTGAATGCCAACAACCACTTTCAAACCTTATTCCTCAGAATGTCTCATGCATTATATGTGTCTCAGGACCCTCTTATAAATGACTGAGGCATCCAGGTCAAACTACATATTATATATTAGTAAAGCTTAATTTCTGTTTAAAGAAAATATATGTAGATATGTGTGGATCTTCTCCCTTGCTTTCTTTGCTATAGCAGCTGGAATACCTTTCCAGGCTTGGCCATGTGTTCCAGTTCTGCCTAATGAGACATAAACATATTTGCTGGGGGTTCAGGGAAGTTCCAAGAAAACTATATAACAGGGATGAACTTGGCTAAAATGCCTTTTACCCAAGTAGGGAAAATGCCTGGATACTCCTTAGGTTTTTTACCACCAGAAACTCACAAGTCAGAAGCTAAGTATGGCAGAATTGAGTAATGTACAGGGCTTGGCTCACAATGTTATTATTAAGCCATTATATCAGCCCTGTACTGCAGACTCCCAGACTTGTGTGAGATCATAAACCTCTAAATGTCCTCTGTAAGTCGATGTTTCTTTAGTTTGCAGCCAATTGTTTTTCTTAACTAATGTAGCCATGTACCATTCTGTCTATGAAAACTACTCTCTGATTCATTAGTACTATAAATGTGTCCAATAATCATTGTTAGATCAGAGCCAAGATATAAGGGGGCATGGGGAGTAAGCATTTGATTAAATACAAACATTTTTGTTTTGGAAAGTACAACTTAATCTCTGAAATTATTAGGAGAGTTATATTCTTAGAAAGATTATTTAAAAGATTATAGGAATGTGGAAATATTAAACTTCCCCAGCTGGGAAATTCCTGATATTCTTGCAAGCATTAGGGACCACCAGCTTAGTAGGCTGAGCCCTTGATCTTGGGGCTTGCCCTCACACAGCTTGATACTGCAAAGGAGAGGCTATTCATAATTGTGCCTACGAGTCATCCCCAGAGGGCCTCTTTTGTTGCTCAGATGTGGACTCTCTCTCTAAGCCAACCTGGCAGGTAAATTCACCACCCACCCACCCACCCACCTACATGGGACATTACTCCCAGGTATAAATATCCCTGGAAATGTGGCACATGACTCCCAGGAATGAGCCTGGACTCTGCATTGTGTGATTGAGAAAGGCTTTTGGACCCAAAAGGGGAGGAGAATTGAAACAAAATAAAGTTTTAATGGCTGAGAGATTTCAAATGGAGTTGAGAGGTCACTTTGGAGGTAACTCTTGAGCATTATATAGATATCCCTTTTTAGTTTTTAGTTTATTAGAATAGTTAGAAGGACATATCTGAAATTGTTGAAATGCAATCCAGTATCCTTGATTCTTGAAGGTGACTGTATAACTATATAGCTTATATGGTGTGACCATGTGATTGTGAAAACCTTATGGCTCACACTCCCTTTACCCAGTGTATGGACATTTGAGTAGAAAAAAATGAGACAAAAAGTGAGCGAATAATATGAGATGTTTAGAGTGTTCTTTTTACTCCTACTTTTATTCTTATTTTTATTTTTTGGAGTAATGAAAATGTTCAAAAATTGTCTTGATGCATGCACAACTATATGATGATACTGTGAACAATTGTTTTACACTTTGGATAATTGTATGGTATGTGAATATGTTTTGATTTAAAAAAAGTAAATGAGGGGGGTGGTGAGGGGTATAGGATACTGTTCTAGTTTGCCAATGCTGCCAGAATGCAAAACACCAGAAATGGATTGGCTTTTATAAAAGGAGGTTTATTTGGTTACACAATTACAGTCTTAAGGCCATAAAGTGTCCGAGGTAAGTCATCAATAATCGGGTACCTTCACTGGAGAATGGTAAATGGCATCCGGAAAACATCTGTTAACTGGGAAGGCACGTGGCTGGCATTTGCTCCAAAGTTCTGGTTTCAAAATGGCTTTCTCCCAGGACATTCCTCTCTAGGCTGCAGTTCCTCAAAACTGTCACTCTTTGTTGCTCTTGGGGCATTTATCCTCTCTTAGCTTCTCCAGAGCAAAAGTTTGCTTTCAAAGGCTGTCTCCAAAATGTCTCTGAAAGCTTCAGCTCCTCTCTCAGCTTCTATGTATTCTTCAAATTGTCCCTCTTGGCTGTAGCTTCTCTTCAAAATGTCACTCTCAGTTGCTCTTCAAAATGTCACTCACAGCTGCACTGAGTTCCTTCTGTTTGTCAGCTCATTTATATGGCTCCAGTGATTTAATTTAGACCCACCCTGAATGGGTGGGGTAACACCTCCATGGAAATCATCCAATCAGAGTCATCACCCACAGTTGGGCTGGGTGAATCTCCATGGAAACACTCAAAGAATTACAATCTAATTAATACTGATACGTCTGCCCACACAAGATTACACCAAAGAACATTGCTTTTTCTGGGGGACATAATATATACAAACTGGTACAGATGCTTTGAGTGTTCTCTTTTACTTTAATTTTAATTTTAATTTTTTTGGAGTGATGAAAATGTTCAAAAATTGATTGTGGTATTGAATGTACAACTATAGGATGAAACTGTAAACAATTTTTTACACTTTGGATGATTAAATGGTATGTGAATATATTTCAATAAAATTACATAAAAATAAATAACAGATGCCAAAAGACAATGTGTGATGTCTTAAACGTTCTAAAGGAGAATTATTTACAATTTGGAGTTCCAAAACTAGCTAAACAGCTAATCAAGTGAGAGGGCATAATAAAAATCTTTTTGGAGAAGCATGATCCCAGAAGGTATACTTGCCATATACTCTTTCTTAGGAACTTACTTGAAGATGTAATACTATATAAAGAGCATGGTGATAGGAATGCAAGAGTGAAAGCAGGGATATAAATACATCCCCTATTAAAAACTTGTTGAGTTGTACACTGAAAGTTAACTAACACCTTTTGTATGTATATTTTACAATAATGGAAATTGCTGAAGTTGTGGAACTGTGAGCCATGACATTCTTTGAAATTTTGTTCTCTATTTGTTAAATTATACTTTGAAAGTTATCACTGTTATGTATATATGTTAAAGTTCACAATAAAAAAGCATTAAAAAAAAGATTATAGGAAAATCTAAATAAGTTCAGAAGTGTTAAATTATTTTTTATTTTTCATTTTGTTTGGCTGCCAGCATTACTTACCTTCAAACTCTTCTCTGTTGAATAAGATTTTTGTTATTACAGATGGTAGCTTCCACAATCCCTAGCTATTTAGAAGTGATTGAAATGGTAAAATACCATAATTTATAAAGATGATTTCAGTACAAGAGAAGGAATCAAAGATATAGTACCTAGTATTATTTCTCTGGTAATTTGCATTTTACCTTAAATAGGACACATACTCATTAACCATCTCATTTTCCTGTTTGTAAAATGAAGAAAATAGTAATCTTTTTACTTCCTTATTTCATTCTCTTTCTTGGAATATATATTCTGTTGAAATGCATAACTGGGTGATTTATGTGTGAACGGAGTTGGTGGGTGGCTGAAAGGCTCACAGTCTTCTGGCAGTACAGACTAAATTGGAAAACAGTGAAAGTGGCATACTCACAAAATAAGGCACATTCTAATTCATAATTGTGTTCCAGCTGCTAAAACCACAAAATGGATGGGCTCAACCAATAGGAATTACTGACACCCAGTTTTGAGGCTAGGAGAAGTTCAAAATTGAGGCATCAGCAAGGTTATGCTTTCTCCCTAAAGACTGTGGCATTCTGGGGCTGCCTGCTGGTGATTCTTGATCCTTGGCTTTTCTGTCAAATGGCAATGCACATGATGGCATTTTCTCTTTTCTTTTCTGGATTCCATTGACTTCCAGCTTTGACTATTCCTTGTGGCTTCACTTTTCATCTGATTTTCTCTGCTTATTAAGGACTACAGTAATCAAGAGTAAAGCCCAACCTGATTCAATTGGGCCACACCTTAACTGAAGAAACATCTTGGGGAGGTCTTATTTACAATGGGTCCACACCCTCCAAGAACATTTTCAAATTAGAATACACAATCCAATTGCTACATGATATTTAACCTTTTGTTAGCTTTTTTTTCCACGCAGCATAATTTCTTTGAGACCATTCAAGATTTCCTGTGTATCAATAGTGCATTCCTTTTTATTGCTTAGTAGTATTCCATGTGGATGTACAAAGTTTAACTATTCAACTAAAAACTGGGTGTTTCCAGTTTTGGACTATTTTAAATACGGCTGCTGTGAACATCTGTGTGCAAGTTTTTGTGTGGACATTTTCCTTTACCTGAGATAATGAGTGTACTGCTGGGTCATACTTGGTAAGCATATGCTTAGTTTTGTAAGTAACTGCCATATTCCCTTCCACAGTGCCTGCACCATTTTATATTTCCACTTGCAATATATGAGTCATCTGGTTTCTCTGCATCCTCATCAACACTTGGTGTTATCACTATTTTTTATTTTAGTCATTCTGATTTATGTGCATTGATATTTCATTTTGGTTTTAATTTATATCTCCCTAAATGGCTAATTATGTTGAGCATTTTTTCATGTGCTCATTTGAAATGTTTATGTCTTTTGCCCATTTGCTAACTGGATCGTTTGATTTTTTATTGTTGAGTGAGAGTGATTTGTGTTCTAAAATACAAATTCTTTGTTAGAAAGGTCATTTGCAAATATTGTCTCCCATTCTATAGCTTGTCTTTTCACCTTCTTCACTGGGTCTTTCACAAAGAAAAGGTTTATAATTTTGATGAAGATCAATTTATCAGTTTTTCTTTTTACATATCATGTTTTTGGTGTCAAGTCTGAGGACTCTTTATCTGAAGATTTTCTGCATTTTTTTTTTCCTAAAAGTTTTACGGTTTCATGTTTTAGATTTAAGTCAAAGGTCCATTTTGAGCTAATTTTTCTACATTGTGTAAGGTTAAATCAAAGCCTGTAGATGTCCAATTGCTCCAAAATCATTTTTTGATAAGGTTATCCTTCTTACATTGAATTGCTTTTGCACCTTTGTCAACCATCAAATATAATTTACAATATTCATTTTGATATGAACAGTCTTTTATTTTTGCCTCGATTTTTACTCTTTATAAGGTCCTTTCCTTTCTGAAGTTCCAAGCTGCTTTCTCTCAATTCTTTTATGTTTAGAGAACCTCCTTTAGCCATTCTTTCAGAGTAGGTTTTTTAGTGACAAATATGCCTAGTTTTATTTTATCTGAGAGTGACTTTATTTCCCCTCCACTCCTGAAGGATATTTTAATCAGCTATTTCATTCACAGTTGACAGTTCTTTTAGCACTTGAAAAATGTTTTGCCACTTCTTTCAGAACCTGTGGTTTCAGGTGAGAAATCTACTGTCATATGAATTGTTGGTGTTCCCTTGTAATTAATGGAGTGTTTCCCACTGGCTGCTTTCAAGCTTTTTGTTTTGTTTTGTTTTCAGCAATGTAATTATGATGTTTATTGGTGTGACTTTTTTGTTATTGTAATTTTATCCTATTTGGGGATTTGCTCAGCCTCTTAAATTTGTAGGTTTATGCCTTTTGCCAAATCTGGGAAGTTTTCACCATCACTTATTCAAATGCTTTTTCAGTCCCACTCACTCCTTCCCTTCTGCGACTCTTGATTAAACAAATGTTAGCTTTTATGTTATTGTATCACAGGTCTTGAGACTGTTCTTTTTTCTTTTTTTCAGTTTTTTTCCTCACTGTTGTTCAGATTCTGTGTATTCTATTGATTTGCCTCAAGTTCTCTGATCCCATTTTTTTGTTTTCTTGCTTATTGTGTTTTTCAATTCTATAATTACTATTTGGTTCTCTTTTAGGATTTGTTTCTTAGCTGAAATTTCTATTTTTCATTTATTTCAGGATAATTTTTAATGGCTTGTTAAAGCATTTTTTATGACAATGGCTTTAAAATCATTGTCAGATACTTCCAACATCTGATTCATCTTGATGAGGGCATCTGCTGATTGTCTTTTCTCATTCTTGTTGAGATTTTCCTGGTTCTTAGTAGATGAGTGATTTTTTCTATTGAATATTGGACATTTTGTAAATTATATTGTGGGACTTTGGATCCTAATTAATCTCCCTTTTTAGCAGGCAGCCACCTCCCTGTTGAGGTGTTGGTGCAAAGGCTAGGTGGGTGTATATGTTTAACTTCTTACTAGAACCATCCAACACTACCCTGGCAAAAGTAGAGCACTGACTCATCCTGAGTCATTGCATATAGGAGAGGTGGAAGTTCAGCTTCCCTTTCAGCTCTGCTGACACCTCCCTGGCAAGAGTAGTGCACTAACATAACATTGTTGCCTTTGGTGACAGTGTAAGCTCAGATTTCCACTGGGCCTCAATGACACCAAGGAGGGGAAAGCATGGGCTGACTCACATTGTCTCTTTGATGCAGGGTCATCAGCACCCACTGGGCCATGCTGACATGAGGGGAGATGGTGGAAAAGTGGAGTGTCAACTATCCTCACCTCCCACTACCTTGTTATGTCTTCTTGATGACAGGTGGGAATGGAGGCTCAGATCTCTGCTGGGCTCTGTTGACATCAGAGAGGTTATATTCGTTTTCTAGGGCTTCTGTAACAAATTACCAGAAACTGGGTGGAAATGTATGTTCTCACAGTTCTGGAGGCCAGAAGCCTGAAATAAGTTGTTGGTGGGTGCTCACCTCCCTGAAGGCTCTAGTGGAAGATCCTTCCTTGCTACTTCCAGCTTCACATGTTCCTAGTCTTGTGGCTGCAAAATTCTGTCTCTGCCTCTCTCTTCACATGGCCTTCTCCTCTTCCCTATGTATTTTGCCTCTGTACGTCTTATAAGGACACTTGTCATTGGATTTAGGGCCCTCCCAGATAATCCACGATGATCTAAAAATCCTTAACTTGATTTCATCTGGAAAGACTTTCTTTCCAAATAAGACTACGTTCATAAGTTCCAGGGATTTGACATGGACATATATTTTTGGGGACCATCATTCAACATATTATAGAGGGGAAACAAGAGCTGACTAGCTCAACCTTCAACCACCTTGTTCAGACTCCTTGATGACAGGTGGGGCGGAGGCTCAGCTCTTTGCTGGGCCTTGCTGACACAAGGGAATGGGTGACGGTGACTAGCCCTGCTTTGAACTACCTGGTTAAGTCTTGTTGCTGCCAGGTGGGGAAGACTCACTTTGCCACTGGACTCTACTGATTCTACCCCAACGGGGAAATCAGAGCAGAACCACCTGCTTCAGAGAGAGGAGTAAGGGGTCATGGTAGAAGATCATCTCTCTGCTCTACCCCTCTGAAACCATGCATGAGGTGGGGGTGGAGGGAAGTAGGAGGATAGGTTTCAGCTTGGTGTTTGGGTGGTGTAGGTGTAGGGTGGGTATGGTCAATAAGGTTTTCTGTTCTCTTAGGTCACCCTTTCCCTGGTCCTATGGTTAGAAGGAACAGGATTTTTCTTTTATTTTTCTTTCTTTTTTTGCAGTGGGGTAGGGTGGGGGGTAGGGTGGGGTTGTCTGTGCCTGTTGGTGGTTCCAGATGGAAAGCTTCTGCAGTGCCCTGTCCAGGATATATGGGAAGCAATAAGGAAACCCAGAGCACTCACTGCTGTGTTATTCTTCGTTTCAAGGTCCCTGGGTAATGTGCCTTCTTTCCACTTTTGGTTTCCTTTGCTTTGTTGTGTTATGTCCAGGAGTTTTTAGTTGTAAAAGGAAGGAATTGGGAAGAATGGGGCTACCACATCTTGGTTGGAACTGGAAGTTGATTCATGATTTATTCAATTTTAAATTCTAAATGTCATGGGTCATAAAATCTAGAGGAATTTTCATTTTCGTGGTTCCTACAATGCTCAGTGAAGCAGTGAGTGAAGTGGAAAACAAATTTAAGTTGTATTTTAAACTAATAAATGCTGACTTCTGACTGCATCTGCTTCCTTATTCATATCTTACTTAGAGCATTTTCCAGGGAAAAAAGCAAAAGATACAAATATATTAAGAACACATTGTTCAACATCATTCTTGGGTGAAATTAAAAACTACCTTTAATGCTGTTCTCTTGTATAACTATGAGTTCTTATTTTCACCAGGTACCTGCAGTAATATGTACAAGAATACTGTCTAGAGTAGTTTAACAGTATTTATGCTTTCACGGTAAACTGCAGTAACTGCTACACATGACCTTAGAGGAAAACAGCCTCATTTCTTCTTTGTGAATGACGGATGACCCCTATGACTGCATTCATGTCCAGATGTCTTCAGGGCCTTTATTCCTTCTTTTGCGTTTATGATGAGGCTTGCTAAGTTAGAAGGCATGGTTGCTTCAGTTACTGATGGGGACAATTTTCCTCTCATTTCTGTCTGGACAAACATCACTAGTTTGGAATATGCTGGGTTCCTGTAAGCAAAGAGAGTTAAACATGATAAAGAATTCTTAGTACACCTTACTGAATTTACAAGTTTATGGAGAGCAGGATTCTTGACTTGTTCGCCATTGTTTCCCTCCATAGTGCTTATCATAGAAGAGCTACTGAAGAAGAAAGGGGTGGAAAGGGAAAGTGATTTGCAGACACATTTTTATAAAATTTTGATAAAAACATTAAGAAAGTAGAAGCCAGAATGTGTCTTAAAGTCTAGCTTTAGACAGCTTTTCCTTTTTGTCATTTTCTTGATTTTTTAATTATGAAAGTAATGTATGCTAATTATAAAATATTAAACAATACAGAATTTTCAGAATTAAAGATGATTATCTCTCCCTTATTCTCTTCATTCTCTTCTCCAGGGATAATCACTGTTTTTAGTTTTGACTATCTTTTCAGACTGTTTTGTATATACAAACAGAGCATACATATGTACAACATGTATATATACCCACATATATACATATAAACATTTTTGTTTTTACAAAACTGAGATTTACTTTTCTGCTACTGGTTTTCTTTTCCTCTTACATTTCCCTTTGTGCCAATACATACAGAGTTTCTTAATTATTTTTCATGACTGCATTCAGTATTTCATACTCTAACCAGTTTCCTCTTGACTTGCTGACTACTGTTTAGGTGGTTTCTCATTTTTTGCAAGTATAAATAAAGTTTTGATAAAATATTTTTGTAATGTATCCATTTGCACTTGTATAAATACATAATTTCCAAGTCAAAGGTTTTGTGCATTTAACATTTTGAAATGTTATTTCCAAATTACCCTCCAGGAATATTGTAGTAGGTTATACTCTTACCCAGTGATCTTCCAACTACAGTATGTGAAGACTTTCCAAGGGGTATGAGAGGATGAATACTTTTAAGGGAATACATTTTCAATGTATTGTACTTTAAAGAATATGTATTTCTTCCTTTTACTGATCTGAGAATATGTCTCTGACGGAGATGTAAGTTTTCCTTCCCATCAGCCTGTTCGTAATCATCATTCTCTCGCTTTACAAAACAAATGCATACTTGTCCTCCGTCACGAAGAGTACTATGGAACTTCACCCCGGCATATAAAAATCTTTGAGGTGCCAATGGGAAAATTTTATCTTTCGGATGTGAGTTGAAAGACTAAATCCTTTTCCAAGTCATCTATTTAATTATTTGCTTTCAACAAAATGGAAGGACTTCACTGAGTTGTGAGCTGATAGATTGTTAAAAATGATTTTGATGATAGGTTACTATGTAATTTTTATATGTAACTCAGAAGACATTCAAGGGATCAATAATACTGCTAGAATTATACACCTTCTATTTATGTGAACAAAGCTTCTCAGGGCTAAGATCTATAAAAATGAAAGGTATGGGTAGATTTGATATTGAATGCCTTCTCATTTTATTAGTAAGTGATATCTGTTCACAGTTAAATGAAACATAAATAGTGTAATGGATGGAACCATGGACTCTGGAACCAGTCTCAGTTTGAGGCCAGGGTTTGCTATTAATTATGTGTAACCTTGAGAAAGTTACTTAATCTCTCTGGGCTTGTTTTCTTTCCTGTAAAATGGGGCTAGTAATCCTACCCACTTCTTAGGATTATTGTGAGAACCAAATGAGTCAAATAAATGTAAATTGTCTATAATGGTGATGGGTGCATAGTAAATGCTAAGTTCTGCTAACAATAAAAGATGCATTTCCAACAACAGTTTGTTTTCCATGTTTAATAATTATTTAACAAAATTTATATTTAAAAATTTTTGATCAATGTGTACTGATAACAAATCAATCCAGAAGGCATATATATGTTTTTTTAACATTTAGATACTTATGAATCACAGGAAACAAATTACAAATTTAAATTTTGATACTTTTTTGTCACAGAGAAGTATGATGGGGTGATTTAATAAAAGACTTGAAAACATAAAATATATACTATTTGGATAAAATTATACGAGGGAAAAAGAATGAAATGTGAGTTTAAGGAGGAAAGGAATCATATTAAATTTTTTAAGGAGGAAAGGAATCATATTAAATTTTTTACTGTCATATTCAAATTTTTTATTTTGAAAAGGATAATGTAATGTGGGTTCAAATTGCTATGGTATTCAGATTCTATTGGGTATATTTACAAGGCGGATGTAATCAGTTTTTAAAATGACAATATTTACAGTATTCTGGACATTGCACCCTTTTCATCAATTTAAACTTACGAAAAAACTTAATGTCAACTAAAAAATGTGTAAGGGGGAATGTAGTTTCACAAAATTCTTATAGGAAGTACGGTCACTGCGCCAACCAACAGTGTGTGTACATTTCCTTATACCCTTCTCTATGCAGAATATAGACTATTTTTATGTGCCTCAAATGGCTAGACTGAGAATATTACTACTAGTAGTAGGTATGGTCTTGAATCTCTGTTTGAGTCTATGAGGGCTTTACACACTTCAGAAAGCCTTTTCAATATTTATTGGAGTACAATTATTACTGACAATGTTTTAGAAGTTTTGTACATGGCTTGGAAACTGTCCAAAAGGTGGAACTGCCTGGAAAGGGAAAATACAGTAGATTTTTTGTTTTTGTTTTTGTCAGTATCTTTCTCTGTGACTATGAATGAGACTATATCTTTACTCCAGGAGGATGCTACACAGTGTTCCCTCCCTGGAAGAAGAGAACATTTGATCACATGTCTAGATCAGAGTTGTCACTTTTTTTGGAAAACTGACAAGGTGCAAGAAGGGAATGTTGTCTGTGAAGTACACTTCAAGGCTTGTAGTTTCCCAACTAGGACTCCTGTTGATAGTTGATTTACCTGGCTGATTTGGAGCAATAACCTTCCTTTTGTGTTGGTCTTCCCTGCTATGGAGAATGAAGTCTTGGTCATAGATTCCAAATTGATAGGTGGGTAAGAAAGACAACACATTATGATTATTTTTATCATTATCTGCACCAATGATCCTGTCCATTCATGCAAATAACTGTGGGTTTCTTTTATTTTACTGATTCAAAAGAGAAAACATTAAGGAATACTGCTCTAAAATTTAATTTTTTCTTGACTTCCTTTACGTAAATATTTTTTTCTTATATTGACAGGTTTATAGCTAATCAATACCAAGTTATTGATATGTTTTATGTGCCAATATCTTTTATTAAAAAGTCATTTAGCAAAAATTGGAATTTGAGGAATTTGTGAAATGATATGGATTGAATTAATGTATATGCTTTTTATAGAGTGTATTTTATGTTACCATTTTATCCCTAGGTTGGTTATTTATAGGCACTGACTTATCTCAGATTTCTCCAGCTCTTCCCTTACCTGAATTTACCTATTGGATGCCTAATTCTGCAGGCATCTGCTTTCCTTTGGAAAGAATTCATTCAAGGTATATTATTAATTGCTGATAAATATTATAATTCTGGGGAGATTTATTTGTAATTCAGGAACATTCCTTAATTTATAGAAGTGACTCTAATGGAGAAATATAAGACATCAGTTCAATGTTAAGTGGGGGAATGTTTGTGTGTGTGCATGCACATATTTGCAGGTGTATGTGTGACTATTCCCAGCAATCTTAAATCATACTTTACAGAAAGTTACCCATTCTGTTTCTACTTAAGATATAAACAAATGCAAGTAACACTTACCCTTGAAGAGGTGAACATACATAGCCACAAGGATGGTTATAACCACGGATGTAATTTGAAGATGGAGGATACAGTGGAAAATCCACACTAACAGCTAAGTGATTAAAAAAAAATAAAAATGAAACCTATTCCACAAAATCTAATTGCAGAAGCATATTTTTTAAAATGTCTGATACAGCATTTAATTTAACTTAATTATTGTCAACATTAACATTAGTTTTCTATATGTGTGTATGTTTGTGCATACAAATATACACTCAGGCTAAAAATGGGAAAATACCAGTCTGGCACTATTGTCCTCTCAGATTTTTTCATGCTCATATTTCTAAAGATAAACTAACATTTTTATAAAGGAAAAGTTGCTAAAACTATCATTTAATTACTTTCTAAGGTTTGAAGCAAAAGAAGAAATCAGAAAGAAAAGACTATTCTATTAATGTAGCAGAATCACAGATTTTTGCCAGTCATGTTTTTTAAAAAAATATTGTGGTTATACAGCCTGTCAATAAAGATAGTGTAAAATACCCACTTCTGCTAGTAGAGTTTATTTTGGGAAGAATGCAGCATAATATCCATGTTGTGTGTATATGTAGAAACGAGGTGATTTGATTATGGTTAAATTTATGATAATTATATATACTCTTTCTAACAATATTAAAAAATTTAAAAATATATATGTTTATTCTGTGCAACTAAATCCCGCTCTTGTCAGAGAAGATGGTTTTTCCTATATGGTTTCAAAATAAGCTATCAATTATGGGGGAATTATAATATTAAAGAGAAGCTTAGCTGACTAGTATGGTTGCATTAGTTTTCCATTTTCAACAAGTTGGGCCTGAATCATCACCTAAGAGACTATTAGTTTGACATAATGGTACTGCCAGAAGTGATATTAAAATATTTTTTCTCTGTTTAAAGTATGGATGTGATGCTTGTCTTTCTTTTTCTAAAAAAAAATCTATTATATTCCACAAAAAGATCCATGTGGGTCTTTTGTGAGGCATACATTGTGGTAGTTAGCATAGATTTTGGAAAATCTGAAAGGCCTGAGTTTTAATTTTGGTTTAGCTGCTTATTAGTGATGTGACGATTTCTTAACTGCTTAATTTCTGTGAATTTCAGTTTCCTCATTAGTGAGATGATGCATGCAAAGTAATTAGCTCAAAATCAGGTGCATACAGAGTTTAAAAAAAGAGAGACATTAAGAAGAAAACTATCAGTATTCATTGAAAATTAATTCAAAGGAAATTGCTTACAGCAAATTCAATAGTGATTTGTGCATTAAGTGACTGATTACCTCTAGCTGTGATTTTAACCTTTCACTTATTTTTTTTTTACCTCTCTTCTGACCATTAGTAATGAGATAGAAATGATCTACTTTCAAAATATGCAAAATAACAGATTTATGATTCTGCCTGTATTTTGTGTTGTAGGAAGCAAATAAATTTTTATGCACTTTCATTTATAAAATGAGATAACTAAAAATATTTGGAAGTTCTGAACATCAGTCCTTAGTGGTATGAGTTACCTGTGTTTGAGAGTATTAATAAAACTATGACTCAGTTCAGACTCTGAAGCTTGTAGTACTACTTAGAGTAACTGAAACCTCATTGGGAAGTAATAATTAACAAAACTTAATTACCCCTACCTCCAAGTAGTTTACAGTTGGCAAAGTTATACAGATAGGCACAGTGAGATTAAATCTAATTATGGAAAAAAAAGAGCTCTATGTCACTGTCTCACCAAAGTCCCTTCACTATGAATTCCCTTAAGCTGTCTGAGTCCAGAGACCTTTATGGTATAAATTGGTATATTTTATGAATAATTCAAGTTAGGAAATGGTTACACATTTGCATTTTGCAGAGTGATAACATGTGCGGGGAGGGGGGGCACTAGGGATAGATCAGAACCTCCAGTTTCTAAAGGAAATATTATAAGCATATTTATGTAAAGACCCATCTAGTGGAAGTTTCTTCAACAGTTTTGTCAGTTACAGTATTTGCCCATTCTAAACAATTTAAATATAAATTTATATATCCAAAAAAATAATAATTAGTGTTTCTTAGGAATTTAAAAATGTATTCCTTAAGTTTTAGCCTATAACTATCTATAGGGCATATCCTACACAAGTCCAGGAGATGCCATAATCATTGACTAGGATGTAAATGGCACCTCTGGAGCTGGGTTAAACATTAGACTTGTCTACTTGATACATGTACTTGTTGGTCACACTGAATAAATAAAAACACATAGGAAATAACTGAAAATATAGTTTCTTTCAAACTGTGAACTAAAGGAAAATTATATTAATGACTCAGTGATTCCAAAATGTGGGTAAAACATTTCAACTTACAACTGATAATGTTAACATTCCCTCCGTAGCACTTGAAGTATACTAAGTCGACAAAATCTCGGGGGGAAATTGAGCCCATGGCAAAACTTTGTGTAATGGTATGACATATGACTGTGTCCTGCAACAAATCAAAACATAAAGATTGCAACAATTATTTTAATTATCTATTCTTTGTATTGTTCCCCCAAAGAATTTTATTGCACAAAGTTGGCCTCTACTTCAAAAAAGTAGGGCTTTGAAGTTTTAAGATATCACTAAACATGCATGAATTTTCTGTGTTAAAGCAGCATTAGGCCTATAGCTATGAATGTAGAGAATTCAGGAAGGAATCTGGAGATCATCTACTCTTTTAATTTTAAATGAAGAAATTGATTCCTAACGGTTAAATCCTATGCACAACTAGAGAAAAGTGCAGAATTAGAAATCAGTTTCCCGACTGGCTGTATAGTACTCTCTACTATTCCACTCTGGCTAGGTATTAAGTTCTAGGAAATACATTGATTTAGTACTACTGGAGAGGAAAACTAAAAACATTCATAGGGAGAGATAAAGTAATTCTTATTACAGTGTAATACTATTCAGAAATAACTGTGGTAATACTGGAAAGGGAATCAGATTTGGAATCAGGAGACGACGTACAAGTCCTGATTGTGTCACGTATTGACTGTGGTGACCTTGGGTGAGTCACATAATCTCTCCGAGTTTGTTTTCAAGTGTGTGGTGTTTTTTTTGTTGTTGTTGTTGTTTTGTTTTGTTTTGTTTCAACTCCAAGTCCAGTATTCCTTCCATTATTACAACTGATTTGCAGCAACAGCAGAAATATTTGAAGTGCTACTGGAATTGTATGATCAGTATCATATAATCATGAAAGAAACAGTCAAAGTTTGGATTTTTAGTTGTGAAGGACAATATTTCTCAAACTGAAGGCTCAAATCCCAAAGGGGTTGTGGACATGTGTAGTGAGTGGATAGGAACTTCAGGATTGCTCTACAAGATGAAACTGATTTACCATCCTGGGCTTTTCTACAACCTCTCTTCCCTCCCAAACTTTAAAATTATTTTAATAAAAGGAAGAGTTCTAAATAAATGACAAGATGATGGCAGATCTGTGGAGTATTTGTTTATTTTTGTTTGATTTGATGTGTGGAATGAGGCTTGTAGTCTCAAAGACCCAAAGACCCAGTGAATGGGAATTTTACAAACTCAAATCAGTTGTAAAAATCATGTTTTACTCCATCATTCACATTTTATTAACAAAGTTATTATTAGCCAAAAACCTAGAACTCATTTTTAAAAATCAGCTTTACTAAGCTACTATTTACATACCCTGAGGAAACCCATTTTAAGTGTATATTCAAAGAGTTTACTAAAGTAAATGTATTTAGTTGTGCGACTATCACCACAATCCAGTTTTAGAGGACTTACCTTTGATTCCTCTCTATCCTTCCATTAGTAAGTCTTACTGACTCCTCTCTAAAATATATCTTTGAATCCTCTGATTCATCTTCCTTTCCACTGCTACCACTCTAACTCAGGCCACCATTATTTCCTATATGGACTACATGGTAGCTAACTGGTCTTGCTGGATCAAAGACCTAAATATAAGAATCAGAACTTTAAAACTCCTAGAAGTAAACATAGGGAAGCATCTTCAGGACCTTGTGTTAAGTGTAAGTTTCTTAGACTTGACACAGTAAACAAAAGTAACAAAAGAAGGAAATAGATAAATGAGACATCATCAAATATAAAACTTTTGTGCATCAAAGGATTTTATCACGAAAGTAAAATGTCAGCCTACATAAAAGGAGAAAATATCTGGAAACCACACATCTGATCAAACATATATAAAGAAATGCTATATATAGCTCAATAACAAAAAGACAAACAACCCAATTTAAAAATGAGCAAAAGCTTGGTATAAACATCTCTCCATAGAAGATAAACAAATGGTCAAAAAAGCACATGAATGTATGTTCAACACCATTAAGGAAATGCAAATCAAAACCACGAGATACTATTTCACACTCACTAGAATGGCTACTATTTTTTAAAAAGGAAATTACAAGTGTTGGAGAGGATGTAGGGAATTAGGAATACCCATTCATTGTTCATGGGAATGTAAAATGGTGTAGCTACTGTGGAGGACAGTTTGGCTGTTCCTCAGAAAGTTAAGTATAGTATTAACTACATGATCTAGCAATTCTAGGTATATAACCAAAAGAATTGAAAGCAGGGACTCAAGGAGGTATTAGTACACCAATATTCATAGTGGCATTATTCACAATTGCCAAAAATGGAAGCAAGCCATTGTTCATCAACTGATGAACAGAGAAATAAAATGTGGTATATACATAAAATGGAATATTATTCAGATGTAAAAATAAATGAAGTTCTGATACATGCATGTGCTGGTTTGAATGTATTATGTCCCTCAAATGCTGTTATCTTTGATGTAATCTTGTGTTGGCAGATGTTATCAGTGTTGATTAGATTGCAGTTCTTTGAGTGTTTCTTTGGAATGCGCCCCACCCAGTTGTGGGTGATGACTCTGATTGGATAATTTCCATGGAGGTGTTGTTCTGCCCATTTGGGGTGGGTCTAAGTTGAGTCACTGGAGCCATATAAATGAGCTGACGCACAGAGGGAACTCAGTGCAGCTGTGAGTGACGTTTTGAAGAGGAGCTACAGCCAAGAGGGACACTTTGAAGAAAGCACAGGAGCTGCAGATGAGAGACAGTTTGAAAACGGCCGCTGAAAGCAGACTCTTGCTCCGAAGAAGCCGAGGGAGAACAAATATCCCAACTGCAACTAAGAGTGACGTTTTTGAGGAACTGCAGCCTAGAGAGGAATGTCCTGGGAGAAAGCCATTTTGAAACCAGAACTTTGGAGCAGACGCCAGCCAAATGCCTTCCCAGCTAACAGAGGTTTTCTGGACACCATTGGCCATCCTCCATTGAAGGTACCCGATTGCTGATGTGTTATCTTGGACACTTTATGGCCTTAAGACTGTAACTGTGTAACCAAATAAACCCCCTTTTATAAAAGCCAATCCATCTCTGGTGTTTTGCATTCTGGCAGCATTAGCAAACTAGAACAATGCAACATGGATGAACCCTGACAACATCATGTTGAGTGAAATCAGCCAGACACAAAAGGACAAATATTATATCATCTCATTCATCTGAAAGAATTAGAAAAGCAAATTCATAGAGTCAGAAAATAGAATTATCAGTTACCAGGGGCCAAGGTGGGTGCAGAGATTGGGGAGTTAATGCTTAAATTGTACAGATTTCTATGTGGGGTGATAGAAAAGTTTTGGTAATAGATGCTGGTGATGGTTGCACAACACTGTGAATGTAATTAACAGCACTGAATTATATATTTAAATGTGGTTAAAATGGAAAACTGTAGGTTGCATATGTTTCTAGAATAAAAATTAAAGAACAAAAAAACCATAGGGATGTACAACACAAATAGTGAACTCAAGTATAAACCATGGGCTATAGTTAATAGTACAATGTAAAAATATCCTTTCATCAATTGTAACAAATATACCACACTAATGCAAGTTGTTAATAACAGGGTGGTATACGGGAACTCTGTATTTTATGATTTTTCTGTAAACCTACAATTTCCCTGAAAGAAAATTAAACAAATTAAACAAATTTAAATGTACTTGTAGAATGAATTACTCGATCATAGGAATGGAAACATCTGTCCGGGAAGGGATGGGTAGAGCCCCTTCTTGCCTCTCTTACTCCCTTTTCCTTTCCCTCACTTCTCTGTGTCTTCAACTTTCTATTCTGATTTTCTATATTTTTTTCCTCTAGTTTTTTTTCTCTCTCTCATCATCTCTGTTAAAGTACTTGAAAGTGTTTCTAAAACTTCAACAGCCTATATAATGTTATTTCACACTTTTTCCTTTGTTTTAAAAAAAAACTATTTTCTGGTCTTAAATCCCCATAGTATGTTTTCATTGTCCTGTTACTGAGCTTAATATGACTAAGTCTCCTGACTTCAAATCAACCAGGCAAGCTTACTCTTTTTACTTTTTAACCTAACTGAGGAGGTGAGTCCATGAGTTCAGTATGCAAGAGAGCTCATGTGTGAGATTCAGAATGTGGTATGTATTTACAAATAGAAAAAAGTTAATGGGAATTAAACAGTTGACTAATAAAGAGGGGTTTTAATGCCTTGATGAAGATTTAAACAATTTGAATTGAGAAAATACTAAGTGTCTATATAACATGGGTTTAATAAACTCAAATTGCTAAGATATAGAACAACTAAAAATATATTAATACAGTAAAAGGTCAATATAAGACAACAAATTACCGAATCAATCCTCTGTACTGTTTTGTATGCTTTCAATGATTTATCCCACGTAAGTCTGTTATCAGGTCGGAAAAGGAAATCAGATACTTTGCATGCTGATTCTGGAATTATCACTTCAACACGATATCTATAGTTAACAAATGAAGAAAACTCCAAATTTAACAAGTTTAGTGTAAGCTGAAAATGCAATGTAATCAAATATAAAGGTGGGCTAATTTAGCAAATAATAGCAAAGAAAACTTGAAGGTAATACTAGCAATTCAATACAATAATATTCAATTGGAACAAGCCAGGTTTATTTGAATATACAGGTTTATTTAACTTTTTTTGAAATTTATTTTTTCTACAAATTGTGTTTATACATAATGTTTTCTTCGTTGTCTTTTTAAAAGGTTTAAAAGGAGTGCTTTCATTTTATTTAGGATCATTCTAAAATCTTTCTAATCAACTTTTACCTGCTGTATTTATCATAAGCCAACAGTAATCGATGAGAAGTTTGCATGGCTGTGCAATATTTTATGGTTCCAATTCTTAATTTTTTTCTTTTTTTTCTTTTTAAAAAAATTCTAAAAACTACAGTGTAAAATTGTTCCCGTGCTGTCATATAGTTGTACATTCATCACCATAATCAATTTTAAACATTTTCATTGCTCCAAAAAATAAAAATAAAAATAAGAACAAAAATACAAGTAAAGAAGAACACCCCAAACATCCCATTTCCTCCCATCCCCCCATTATTCATTTAATTTTTGTTCCCATTTTTCTACTCATCTGTCCATATACTGGATAAAGGGAGTGTGAGCCACAAGGTTTTCACAATCACACAGTCACACCATGTAAGCTACATAGTTCTACAGTCATCTTCAAGAATCAAGGATACTGGGTCACAGTTCAACAGTTTCAGGTATTTCCTTCTAGCTATTCCAATACTGTAAAACTAGAAAGGCATATCTATATAATGCATAAGAATAACTTCCAGAACCAATTCTTAATTTAAGGATGTAAAGTGGCTAGAATAGGGGTTGGTAAACTTTTTTTGGTAGAGGGTCAGATAGTTTACCAACCTCAGTGTGGATGAACTAGTATTGTCTTGAATTAGTCTTAATTTTATTTTATGATCAACAACTTGGACAAGTAACTAACATTTGTGTGGATTTGGTTAACTATCAATAAAATTAAGAAAGTGTGAGAGAACTGGATTAACACCTACTATTTAGCAGAAGGTTGTTAAACAAAGTCTGAACAATATTGGCTATACCCTGTCTTCTCTGTTAATCATTCTTTTCAAATCAAGGGGACAGGCTTTAGTAAAATCAAACTTTTAAACTTCTAAAAAGTTAAAATTTTTAGAGGAAGTGATATAAAAACCATATTCCTCTGAACCTTTGCTTTCATGATTTGGTAAACCAATAAGGAATTCAGTAAAATATTTGTCTATTTGTTTTCTTTAAAAGCTCAATTGTTTCCTAATTTTCTCTAAGAAATATTTTCAAATTTCCTTAGTACGTAAGGTTTCCTTCCTTCAGATCTACAAAGTTTTTAAGTGCTTATAATTAAGCGCTGTACAAGGCAGTGAGGAAATATCTGACATCATCAGCACTGCAAAAAAAAGAAGCTCACAATCTAGTGAAGTTAGACATGAAACAGTTCAGATTTAAGTATAAAACTATTTTTTGTGAGGTTTGCATATATTGCCATGGGTTGTTTTTATTAATCTGTTCTCTCTAATTAGATTGCAAAAGTTTGAAGACTAAGAGTTTTTAAGCTTTCGTTATTTCTAGCAAATACCTAATTAGGTGCCTTTCAAAAAACAGCTATTCATCATATATTTATTAATCCCTAACCCTAATCTTTTGATAACATTATTTCATTGATTGAGTGATCAAACATTTAATGAGTATTTAAGTGGACCCCTAAGGAGAAAAGACTTTCTACTCTAATGTAGCTTCAGTCTAGTGGAGAGCCAGACTTATAATCAAACAATCATTGGACTGTATAACAAATGTTGAAAAGATAGAAAGCTCAAGAATATGAAGGTAAGAAGGGGAACACTGTATGGAAGATATTTTTGGAAGATTTGCCCAAACCTTTTTATAGTTATTTGTGACAGTACTAGGGATGGATGATACTGAAACAGAGGACTTTCAGGCATTAGATGTTGTGTTTGTTTTTTCTACTTCAGTTTTTAACTTTATGTAAACAGTATAGCACACATATTTTTCTGAATTTTGCCTTTTTTCATTCAATACTTTCTTTTAAATCTGTCTTCATGTAAATCCTTCCCTACCCTAAGATCATTAAGATACTCTCCTACATTTTATTCTAAAATTTTATAGTTTTGTATTTCACATTTAGGACTTTAATCTACCTGGAATGGACATTCATGCATGATGTGAGTTTAAGTTGGGGATCTAATGTTATTCTTTTAACATATGAATAAAAATTATATCAGTACAATTTATTGAACAGTTGATTGTTCCTCCATTGTTTTGTAATGCCTCTTCTATCACATATCAAGTTTCCACTTAAGTGTGGGCCTCATTGTACCTCATATATTATTCAAAGCCAACCTGACATTTGAAAGAAGTTCCCTAGAAAAGATAGGAACTTATGAAAAGCTCTCTTGATTGCAATAGACTTATAATAATTCTAATGATACTTTACATCTATATTTGCCTAGTTCCTTCCACCTGGGCACTTAATATTTAATTTAAAACCTGTTAAATATTTTTTATTTTATTTATTTATTTTTTTTGTGACCGGGTAGTGCCAGAACAGCAACTAGGAGGGTGAGAGAAGAGAAAATAAAAATAGTGTACAATATCTGCTTTTGCATATTAAAAATTGTAAACGTGAGGAAGCACCTTTAAGATGACAAGACACTTATAGAATTTTAGCAATCTTATTTTTGGTATTTCCAATGTAGTACTAATGAGTTAGGGGAAGGATTTCTAAAGTGGCTGTGTGAGGAGGTCAGTATACCCTCTCTATAGTGAAACACTATTTAAATGGTGAAAATTCTTTTTAAAAAATCATTTAACAATTTCTGGAAACTGACCTAAGGGAATACAGCAAATGCAGAAACATTTATTCAAGAAAGTCTATTAAATCTAGGTAAGAAAAGTCTCTGTGGCAATTGAGCTATAACTTACTCACACCCACCCCCCCCCCCCCACCTCTGTGTTATGGAAATTCTGTTCTTGGTGGGTGCAGTCAAGGAAACAAGGGATTCCTCTCCCCACCAGCTGCAAGTTTAGTGCTACAAGGGGTAAGCTAACAACTTTTCTCATCCCTGCAACCCAGCTCATGCTATGAAAGCTCCATTCCATCCAGGAGCTGCTGAGAAGACTGGGGTTCCCTTCCCCTAATCAGCTCACACTGGTGGGCCCAAAGCACAATAACCTGTGAATACTGGGGACCCAATTATCCTCTCCCTTACAATGAGAGAGGCAAGCTGAGAATCTATAATGACTGGGAGCTCCTCTGCTCTGCCTGAGGGGACTGATTTTATTTGGAAAACAATGTGGAGAAATGGTCAAAAACAATAGAGATCTGAGAGGCAAGCAGTTCAGAGAAGACTATTAACTACATGAAACTAATAACAACAACCCAAACTAGACCAGTCAGAAGTTTAACTGGAGAGTACCATGGAAAGAGACAATAAAAATGGCCCTTGTCCCCCCTGAGGAACTGGGGGAAAATGTGGAAATGTTGGACTTCCCCACCTGGGTTATTACTGATATTCTCACAAACATTGAGGACTACCAATTTAGTAGACCAAGCCCTCGATCTTGGAGCTTGCCCTTATGAAGCCTGTCAGTGCAAAGGAAAGGCTAAGCCTACTTATTATTGTGCCTAACAGTTTCCCCCAGAGAACCTCTTTGTTGCTCAGATGTGGCTTCTCTCTCCAGCTAACTAAGTCAACTCGGCAGGTGAACTCACTACCCACCCCCACCCCCCACATGGGACATGACTCCCAGGGGTGTAAATCTCCCTGGAAACACAGGACATGACTCCTGGAGATTAGCCTGGACCCAGCATTGTGGAATTGAGAAAATCTTTTTGGCCAAAAGGGGGAAGCAAAATGAAACAAAATAAAATTTCAGTGGCTGAGAGATTTCAAATGGAGTCAAGAGGTCACTCTGGAGGGCATTCTTATGTGCTATGTAGATATACATTTTTAGTTTTTAGTGTGTTGGAATGGCTAGAAGGAAATACCTGAAACTGTGGAAATGCAACCCAGTAGCCTTGATTCTTGAAGACGATTACATAACTATGTAGCTTACATGGTGTGACTGTGTGATTGTGAAAACCTTGTGGCTCACACTCTCTTTATCCAGTGTATGGACAGATGAGTAGAAAAATGGGGACAAAAACTAAATGAACAATAGGGTGGGATGGGGGGATGGAATGCTTTAGGTGTTCTTTTTTAGTTTTATTTTTATTCTTATTTTTATTCTTTTTGGAGTACGGAAAATGTTCAAAAATTGATTGGGGTGATGAATTCCAAACTATATGATGGCACTGTGAACAGCTGATTGTACACTGTGGATGACTGTATTGTACATGAATATATCTCAATAAAACTGAATTTAAAAAAAATGACCCTTGTAAGATCACTCTTATCCTAGGGGTCTGGAAGGTTGTGCTTATGCCCTAGGATGCACTGCTAAGGTGCAATCAGAGTGGGATGTGAGGCAGGCTTGAAAGCATTAACCAAGCCACACACAGACCCATCAGCAAAGAGTCAAAGGCATAAGGGACTTAAGCACAACCTCCGGGTGGTGAGAGCTTGTGGTGGTTTGAAGCTGTGTGTACCCCAGAAAAATATTCTTAAATTTAATCCATTCTTGTAGGTGTGAACCCATTGTAAGTAGAATGTTTTGATGAGGCTACTTCAGATAAGGTGTGACCCACCTTAATCAGTATGAGTCTTAATCCTATTACTGGAGTTCTTTATAGGAGAATTAAATTTAGATAGATGAGAGAAAGCCACAGGAAGAGGCCAGAAGCTGAAATCAGTAGAAACCAGGAGACTCCACCATATATGTGCCTTGCCATAGTGACAGAGGAGCAAGGAATGGCCAGCAGCCAACCCCAGAATGTCACAGTCTTGGGAAGAAAGCCTTGCCTTGATGACACCTTGATTTGGTCTTTCTTTCAGCCTCAAAACCATAAGCTAATAACTTCCCATTGTTTAAGCCAACCCATTTCATGGTATTTGCTTAAGCAAACTAGGAAACTAAAACAGGGCTGAACCTAGTGATTCATTTCTTAAGAAAAGACTATTGCAAAAGTGATAGGATGTGACTTCTAAGATTAGACTGCAAAAAGACTCTGGCTTCTGTCTTGCTTGCCCGTTCTTTCTCTTGGTCTCTATTGGAGACCTCATTCTGAGGGATGCAAACTGCTGTGTTGTGAGCACCCACTAGAGAGGTCCATGTGTCAAGAAACTGAGGGAGGCTTCTAGCTAAGAGCCACCAACGAACTGAGGCCTCAGTCCCACAGTCCACAAGGAACTGAGGGGAAACTACCAACAACCACATGAGTGAGCCTGGAAGTAAAACCTCCCTCAGTTGAACTTTTAGATGTCCTGGCCCACACTGTGCAGCCTTGAGACAATCCTTGAGGTAGAGGCACCAAGCTAAGTTATGCCTGGGTTCCTGAAGTACAGAAATCGTGAGATAATAAATGTTTATTAAGTTCTAAGTTGCGGGGGTAATTTGCACATCAATAGATAAATATTGCATGGTGCATATAAATTTCAAACTGTGAGTGCAAAATGTTCCAATTGCCTGTCTGTTTAGTTTTGCATGTAAAATTTAAATATCTCTGATAAAAATTTTCAATAAAACTTTAAAACAGTCTCAGATTTAATCTCCCTGTGGCTATTCTTTGAATTGTTCTAGGCATTGTGTATTCTTTATCACCTTGTATATAAATACCCAGTAACTACTTGCTGAATACATGAGTAGCTTACAATGTTTCTTTGATGTGTGAGTGGCTGTCTCTACTGGTCTGATCTGAAAGGCACCAAAAAACCATCTTATCCAAAAGTTTATTACCCTCGTGTGCTTGGGTTTGAGATTACCCATTGCCCCCCAATTTTATTTATGAAAGTGCTACTGTTCTGCTTTGCTAATGCTGCCATTATGCAAAATACCAGAAATGGATTGGTTTTATAAAAGGGATTTATTTGGTTACAAATTTACAGTCCTAAGGCCATAAAAGTGTCCAAACTAAGGCATTAACAAGAGGATACCTTCAATGAAGAATGGCTGATGGCGTCTGGAAACGAGGAAGTTAGTGGACTCTAAAAGAAAATTAATTGAATAAAATTTGGTCTGCTTAATAAGATATGATGACCTGATGGCATCATGAGCAATATATGAACAAGTTGTCAAAAAATATCAGCCCAATTTCCCTTAGTATACTTGTACTTGAAATAACAGGATAATAAAAAATGTCCTTAAAAGCAGCTTATGGAAAAAAAATTGCATATAACAGCAATAGAAATAAAATGAGTAAATAAACTTTACTGTTTAGTGATTCATTTAATGGAAAAGTGAAGGGTTTCAAAGATGATCAAATATAACTATCAGCAAGAAAATATCAATTTGCCTTTACAGTAATTCTTTCTGAAAGTAGAAATTTCCTATCTTAGTGAATTATTCACTGGAAGGATTATTTTTCTGATTATCTTCAGGTTTGAAAATAAATGATAGCAGGTACATAAATGCTCTATTTTTATTACTATCACATTTTAACCTACTGACTTCATAATTAATTTCTATTTCCTGATCAGTAAGTAATAATTTGTTAGAGTAAATGAAGGGGCATTGAATTTAAAATGATTGCAAATAGGAAATTGTACTCACATTTTTCCATTGAATTTTTCAGAAGCCTTGCCGGAAACAGTTATCTTTTTCTCAAAGGGGAATAAAAATCCACAAATAAATTAGCTGTCAGATACAGAAAAAATGGAAATGAAAAAAATGCAAACATACATTTTTTTCTTGATTTGTAAAAGAAATTTAAAAAAAAAACGTCTTTACAAGGAACTGTTTTTCATTAAAAAACAAACTGTTGAAACATATTTAACTTGTTTTCTTACTGAAATTTTAACCACTTTCCAGCCTGATGTATCTTGACTGTAACCTAAAACTTCTTGGGCAGTTTGCTCGGCAATTGCCTTATAGTCCATCTATCTGCAAAGTTTAAAAAAAACAAATGATTTGTAAGAGTATACTCAAACAAAAAGAAATTTTAAAATGCCATATTCCATTTTAATACTATTTCTATGTGCCTGACATATAGCAATGAACAATAATTATTTGTTGAATGCATGCATGTATGAACTCTTTGTCCTTACTCATAGCCTCAAATGAGAACATGTGGTATAGCGGAAAAGGCATGGGATTTGGAGTCAAAGAGACCTGAGTCAAATCTTGTCTCTGTCACTTACTAACTGCTTGAAACAAGTTATATGCTATTTCTGGTTCCTCATTTTCCTCCAGTTGCAAACCTGGGATAATACCTACCTTGCAGAAATAGTGTGCAGATTAAAGGAGATCATGCACTTAAATGTTCTACCCCAGTGTCTGGCACATAATAGTCATTCCATAAATCATCATTACTTCTAACAGCTTAATCGTGTGTCCTTTCTTGTAAAGTATCAAAATATGTTGATCATGTACTTTTAGGGTTGAAACTTTTTAAAGTTTGGCATTACATGATCTGACCTTGGGCTTCCTCTCCAAACACTTCCTATGTCTCCTCTTCTGGCCCACCTAGCTCCATCACATCCACCTCCTGGCTGTAACTCAAATACTACTGGGTAACTTCCTACTTCAGGGTACTTGCTATTCCCTCTGCTTGGGACATTCTTCCCCAAAATGTTCATCTGACCGACTCTTTTTCACTGTTTTGCTTAAATGTCACCTCCTCAGAGAGGATTAATTTCAAATCAATTCAAGTTAAACACTCTTACTGAACGCTTGCTAGGGGTTAGGTACTGTGGAAGGTATGGCAAGAAAAATTGAGTAAGATATTGGTTCTGCTCTGACTTCATTCAGGAAGTCTTAGTCTGATTGGTCCTTTGACCCATCATCCACTTTTCTTTTAGGGGAAGTTGGGTAGAGTGGTGGAAAGATGTGAGAACACAGAGTGGAATTCAAATCCTGTTTTTTCACTCACCACTAGCTGTATTATTTTGGGTAAATTCCTTAACCTCTGAAATTCAATTTCCATTCTATGGATAGAATGGGGATAATGATACCTATTCTCATAGGGTTGTTATAAGGATTGAGTTAATTTATGTAAAATGCTCAAAATAGTGCGGGACCTATGATAGATGACCAAAAAGGTTAGTTTCTTTCCTTAAAACGTACAAATTTAAACCCATATGTTCATGGAGTGATGAAAATGTTGAAACTAGAGAGAGCTGGTGGTAGCACAATAGTTTGAATACACTAAATATCATTGAATTGTACACTTTATATGGTTATTTGTATCTGTGCTGGTTTGTATATATTATATTCCCCAGAAAAAGCCATATTCTTTAAGGCAATCTTGTGGGGACAGGTGTATTAGTGTTGATTAGTTTGGAACCTTCTGATTGAGTGTTTCCATGGAGACGTGATCCACCCAACTGTAGGTGATAACTCTGATTAGATAATTTCCATGGAGGTGTGGCCTCACCCATTCAGCGTGGGCCTTGATTAATTCACTGTAGTCTTATATAAAGAGCAACTGAGAGTGACATGTTGAAGAGGAGCTGCAGCGAAGAGAGGACAAATGCCCTAAGAGCAACATTTTGGAGAACGCCATTTTGAAACATAACCTGAGATCAGCAGACACCAGCCACATGCCTTCCCAGCTAAAAGAGATTTTCCAGACACCATTGGCCCTCCTTTGATGAAGGTATACTTGATTCAATGCCTTCATTTGGACATTTCATGGCTTTCAGACTGTAACTTTCTAACCAAATAAACACCCTTTATAAAAGCCAATCCATTTCTGTTGTTTTGCATAGCAGCAGCATTAGCAAACCGGAAGAGTATGTTATATGAATTTCACCCCAATTAAAATAAAAGATAATAAGGAATGAAAAAAATAAACCTCTCCAAAAAGCTACCTCCTTAGCTACCTCAATAAACCATTTTAAAGCTAACGCTGTTTAGGTTGATCATACACCTATTTTCTCTTGTTTAGTTCTCCAGCAAGCCACAACAGCTAGCTCCCATCTGCTATATTTGAAAAGCCTTAGTAAACCATTAACTTCCTTTTTCCCTAAGTAGAATGCTGGTTTCTTTACCTTTTCTAAAAGATCTAATGCAGAATTTTAATAACCACTGGGACTCTTCTTTGAATCCTTGTGGAGATCTCCATCTCTTTTAACCTGTGAAGGAACAAAGTAGAAGGGAAGTTATTTTGAGCCATGAATTGGGTCAAGGTATTTGATAATGTCCTTTATATTTTCTCAGTGTTCTTTATTTATACTTTATATCCTCAGCAGGAAATATTTGCCATAATGCTCCTTGACAGAAAAAAAAGGTAGTAAGAGATACTTTAATGATACCGTTTATGAAAAGAACCTTTAAGAAATTATGTTAGTTTTAAAAAGGACAGGTATTTAGGAGGAATCACAAACATCCTATACCCACCAAGCAAAGCTCCCTCTTCTGAAATCTAACTTTTTAAGCTCATTGCTATTCCTGGTTGGTCCCTTACCTTCACTTGTGCTAGCTTGTTCTAATTCTTTACTTCCTACCAGCAACCTACTTTGTATTGATTGGCCCAGAAATTGAGCAAATTATAGGAACATATCACTAGACTATATGTAACTCCTGGGCTGTAAGGAACTGTGTCATTCATTTTCACATCACCAGCACTTAGCACACTTACTGCCACTATACACGTGTGTTTAATTGAACCACTAAACTGAATTTTATGGCTTCTGGACTGTGGGCTGGAGATAGATGAAAAGAAGAGAGAGCCATGTCAAGGCTACAATTGTTTTACCTGTTGATACAACTTCGGATGAGCTGGTTCATATTCAGATGGAGTAAAGGTCAAGGATATCTTCACAGATTCGGTCAGAGGAAAATAAACATAAACCAATATTGAGATGGCATTTTTTTTTTTTTTTTTGAGACATCACTTGGTTGAAACTGGATTCTTCGCGCCTCACATCCTGTCCCAGCCTTGTAGACAGGTAGACAGGTTCACACATGTTGTTAGCGGGTCTTTACATCTGTTTGTATAATCTCCCACTTTCTGGGCTGACTGACTGGGTCCCCAATCCGTGGTGGGTCACTGCCATTCTTCCTCGGGAATCCAGGTCCCCAAGGAATTTGTTAAAGCCCACTCCTGGTCAAACGCCCTCCTCCAATCCCGGATCTGCTTTGCATAGTGAGAGGCTGGCTGCAAGCCCAGGACTTCCTGGGCTCAGGGATGGGATGAGGAAGGTACAGGAAGAAGGGAGGGAGGGAGGGAGAGAGGGAATTGGAAGTGGGAAGCTGCCCCTCTTCGCTGAGATGATTTCGTTTCTCGGGCGGGGGCTGCTCGGAAAGCCGGGAAGCCGAGCTCACTTGGAAGGACAGGGGCTGTGCGGCTGCTCTCGCCGGCAGGAACTGCAGCCGCCAACGCCCCAAGACCCCTTACCCACCCGCTCCCCTCACACAGCCTCGGGAGCCGGCCGGAAGAAGATCAGCCTGCAGTCTGCGCAGACTGGCCAAGAATAACGGTGGCGTGGGTGGGGAGGGCATGGGGGACAGCAAAGTGGCCGCAGTCCAGAAGCCCCCAACCCCAAGAGGGAAGGGGAGAAAAAAACTACAACTCCCTGAACGGAGGGCGTCGCAACTCCCACATCGCCCCCTTTTCCCGGCTGTTGCCTCCCCCTCCCACAGCCCCCGAGGGTCACGCATGCGCACCGCAAGTTAGCGCCATGTTGGGTCTGTTTGAAAGCGCGCGCGGGCGGAGCAGTCGGCTGTGACGGCGAAGAAAGCTGCCGGGAAGCGGATCCCAGGAGGGGTTATGTCTCGGACCGGGATGCTTTGTCGCGTCTCCCGCCCGGTGACAGAGCTGGGCTTTCGGCGGAGAGATGTGAAGGTGTGCGTTTTTATCTCTCATTGAGCCTTAGTCGGTGAGTTAGAGCGGAAAGGGGGGTGGGGGTTATTTGCTAGGGGCGCCCCATCCTCTGACAGCCCGAAGAAAAGGGCTAAAAGAAGGGCGGCGTGGAGAGAAAATGACTTTCCTGAGAGAGGGCGCGAGTTGAGATCCCTGTGGAAATAATAATACTTTAAGGAGGGGGTCCTCGGGCGGTGGAGGGTCCCGGGAAGGGGACGCAAGGGACCTCACTGGGTCTCCGGGAACTTGGGGCGGATCGAAGCCGACGTGGGAAGGATGGGGCTTGTGTTTAGGGTCCATGGCCTCGGTGAAACCTTCCCCGTCCGCCAGCTGGAGCGCGCACTGTTGCTGCTTAATAAATGGTTTCTAAATGAAAAGAATTTAAATTAAAACTGTGTCTGTGTTTGTGTTCGACGGGAGTGGTGGAATACCAAAGGGGAGGGTGTTTCCTAAATAAGGGCGGAAAAGTTTGGACCAAACGCTCCCGGGTTGGGTCAAAGATGCGCTGTGTTGGGGCTCTGGCAGCCTTGGCTTTCCAGTTTCATTCATTACTGCCTTTTTGCTGTAAAATAAACGTTCGGTTTCATAACTTGTAAATTACAGAGCTTTTATTTAAAATGGTTCTTAATTTCCCGTGAAAAATTCCCATTGGTTAACACTGAACATTCTATTCTGTTTTTGAATCAAAGGTAACTGAAATTTCTTGCCATAAGTTTTTAACATTTTCTTCGGAATGGTGGATAACGAACTGAAGTATTTACAGAGGAAATGATAAAATAAATGGGGTTTGCTTCAAAATAACCCTCTGGCTGAAGAGGGGAGAAGTGGGTGGGGTTATAGATAAAAAGTTTGGTAATTGTTGTGCAGGATGATGGATGCATGAGGATTTGTTATGTTGTTTCTACTTTTGTATGTGTTTGAAAGTTTTTCATAATAAAAGTTAAATTATGTATTTTCTTTTTGCCAGTCTTCTGAATTAAAATAACTAGTAAATGCTACTTACCCACTTACTGAGAAGTATAATCCAATAGCTTTCCCCTCAGGGTTTTGTTTTTGTTTTTGAAGATTTTGTAAAATAAAATCGGTAACCTGTATTGTGTTCACATAAGGGAGAAAACGTTTGGTCATTTTTATCTATTATCCAAGCAGTGTTTACTTGAGTAAATTTAAACTTTAGCAAGAGGGGTAAAGAAAGGGCAAAGCTGACTTAATTTGGCCATTCTTTAGAGTTATACCGGTATCATAGCATTCAAGGAACTCAAAGAGGCTAAATAATAATCTCATGTTCTGCTGCTTCCATTGACCACTCACATCTTTTGCAGAGGGAGTTGCTTGCTCTAAGGCTGAGGCAGGATGACATTTTACTTTTGTCTCTTCTTTAACTGGAGAACTTGTAATATTTTAAAGTCATATTTGACAGTTATTAAGCATTAAGTTAAAAGTTGTAACAAATATGTCCAAAAATATGGCAAAAATTAAACTTACTAACTTGATATCATAGCATATCTTAAGTACTAGATGTGAATTCATTTTTAGTACGGAAAATCTTAGTTTTAAAACAATGTCATGTACTGGAAGTACCTATTCTGTTATTCCTTAGATTTTCAAATATAGATTCTACTATTTATTGCTCTACTAGGACAGAGAGGAATTACCTCCATTTTGGTAATGGAAAAGTACTGAGATGAATACATTAAGTCAATTTCCAAATTATTTAAGCTTTAAAAGAGAAGTGGGATGAATCTGCTCAACATAATAACTGAAAATAGGGCAGTACAAAAATGAAGGTCAGGAAATGATTGTTTTAGGAAAAGGGCATATTGCTAGCTCATTCTATAAAAAGACTTACAGTCTTCACAGTTAAATATTGTAAATTTTGTTCTTTTTGAATCTTTTTGGGGGGATGTTTTGACTACTATTTTACATATTAGCAATTATAACATTTAAAGTGGATGTTCTCCATTTTTCCTTTTTGATTCCAATAAGTTCATTTGATGCATTTAAACATTTTACTGAGCACCTACTATGTGCAGTATATGGTGAGAGGCTTAAGAATTGAAAAACCTTCTTTAGAGGGGAATGTTAGGTATTGTGATGTCATAGACAATATCATCCTAAGAAAAAAAGGTTATTCACCTTTGGCTTTTGGACTTTTTAAAAAAAGTGAGTACTCTTTCCTCAGTACTTTCCATAAAATGACTCTTACAATATTAAGCACTGGACATTTTTGTAAAATGATTTTGAAATTTTCTAATTCACAGGAATTTTCAGATAAGGTCCTTTTTTGACCTTGAGGGGAAGCCGATGAGTCTTACCAAGTAGTCCTAGAATGGAAAAAGTTTGCTTTCAACTCTTAGAAGGATGTGGGCAATATATTCAGATAATTTTTGTGTACATATTTCTGGGCACATAGTAGAAGCTCAGTAAATATTTGCTAAGTCATTGATGAAGTAATTCACAACAATTAAAATAGAAAATCTATAATGTGCAATGCCTAAAAAAGGAGTGTTTATAGATTGTGGATCTTATTCTTTAAAGGAAATTATAAAAGGTTTACATATTAATTTCTCTGCATATGGCCATTATTCCTTTTGTTTTTGTATTACAGTTATTTTTAAGAGAAATGAATAGAAATAACCCATTTTGAGGAAGCCATGGCAAAGCACCGAGTTTGTTCTCGGGAATCTTCAGTATCTTCTCTTCTAGCAAGCTGCAGCCTGAGTGGTAGCAATTCCAGAAACTCTGATGGCTCTTTTCATTATAAGGACAAACTATACAGTTCTGCTTCTCAGGCTCTACAGGCCTATATTGATGATTTTGATTTAAGCCGAATGTATCCTGGTGCAAGCACTGGAAAGATTAACATTGATGAGAATTCCACTAATCTGTCAAAATTCTCCAAATATATTTATAAACCAGTCAATGGTATGCTTTTATTATTCTTTATGTTTTCAACAGTATGTCCAATAATTTAAGTCTTTGAGAAATGTACTGAACACTTGGAAAGGTGGACTTTTTTTTTTGTACCTGTTGGGTAAAAATGGCTCTTAAAATATTAAGCTCTGGACATTTTTGTAAAATGATTTTGAAATTTTCTAATTCCCAGTAATTTTCAGATAAGATCCTTTTTTGACCTTGAGGGGAAGAAGATGAGTCTTACCAAGTAGGCCTAGAATGGAAAAAGTTTGCTTTCCACTCTTAAAAGGATGTGGGCAGTATATTCCAGAAGAGAATTAGAACAGCTGTTTTCTCTGTGTTAGTGCCATTATAGGGATTAGTAGGCAAGAAAGCAAGTTATCCTTCCAAGTAGTTTTAATAGTTACTTTTTTTTCTATGTAGCAGCCAGTATTGAGTGACCAGTATTAATGTGATTGTAATGTGATTTTAATGTGTTTGTGCATCATGTGTGTTTAGCTGAAAAAGTTGGAGAAACAGTAAATTAGAGAACATGGGAAATTTCAGAAGGTTGGAGAGAAAAGGGTAGAAGTTAAATAAATTTTAAGAAATGTGAGAAAGAAATCACATCCTATTTTTCAACCTTTATCTTTTTAGTTTTTTTCAAAGCTTTAGTGATGATAACGGGAAAGTTGAAAAAAAAGATTCTTAAATTCTTTATTCTCATTTACTGTTGAATATTATTATGAGGTTTTTACATATGATTTAGAAGATAAACAAAACTGTGCTTTGTTTTTCAGCTTTTGAAAACCTTGATCACAAAAAAGGCTCAAATTCCTTGTCATCCTGTAAGAGACAGGCTACTAATGACATAGACTCCATTAGCCTAACAACTGATGATCTATTAAAACTTCCAGCAGATGGATCATTACCTTCTTTCACTTTTGTTGGACTGGGTCACCAAACTAGCAGGAAAAACAAGAGTTGTGTTGGAAGACTAGGTTCATCGAATAGTGGAAAGAATTTGAATTTTCAAAAACCCTCCACACCGACGGACAAAGATAACTTAGTTACTCCTGTTGTATATACAAACATAAATGGAAAACAACGCGGCAGGCTTAAAAAACCAAAAATTGTGAATAGGGCTAATAAATGCATTTCTGAATCATCTTTATCTTTTTCCAAGAAGTCTTCTTTCAAGGACAGCTCAGAACACAATCTTGAAAAGAATTATCCAAGATGGCTTACTAGCCAGAAATCTGACCTTAATGTTTCAGGGATTACTAGTATACCTGATTTCAAATACCCTGCCTGGCTCCACAATCAAGACTTGCTGCCTGATACAAATAGTCAAAGGATTTGTAAAATATTTAAAGAAGATCAATGTTCCCCCAAGCATAGTTATCAGGCACAAAGAACTCAGCTTATGAATAAATTAGATTTTGAATATTCTTTTGAACCCTCAAACTTTTCAAATTCCTTGAGCGATGATAAAAGATTAGTTAATGAATACAAATGTGATTTTGAATGTAGCCAATGTCAGGATGAGAATTCACTTCTTCCAGGACAATTCAAAAAGCCATTCAGTGGTAATACATTTTTTTTTTTAAGAACCAAATGAAATGTAAATTTGTCTGAAGGTCTAAGAGCTTTCATGTTTTTATCTTGATGTAATGTCAGGTTGATATGTCTTTTAAGAACTCTTATGGTCTCCATTTATCTAGCATTTTGAAACTAGAAAATGTCTTTTCTTCCCCTTTTTCTTTGTTTGAAATGTCACATTTTTTTGTAACTTAACTGTGATATGTGTGCATTCTGAATATCTGAATTCTCATTGCCTTTGTGAGATTTTGTTCTGCTTTGCATTTATATTGTGCCTAAGGAATTAATATAATCTTTTTAAATTAGATGACAAAATTGAATTGCTTATCCTGAAGGCCAAGAGAAATCTAGAGCATTCTCCTGAAGAACTACCGAGATCTATGAAAAATGACGGCAGTCCTTGCTCATTAGATAAACTTGAAGCAGAACGATCATGGGAAAATATTCCTGTTACTTTGTAAGTAAGCAACAATGGAAAAATTGCTTAGTTTTCCAAATGAGAAAAAAAAATGTCATGGGAACCTATTATTTATTTTAAAATAACTGACATAAACAAATGCAACTCTATAGGAATTGCTTTCAGTATTGCTTGTTTTCAATTGCATTTTTCATTTGTTACCACAAGATGGTTCAGTGTTTCATAAGCCAGATGCGTTATATTACATGTTCCTTTCATTTCATTATAAAAAGTATTGATTGGTATCTTAATATGAGGAATTAAAATTTTTGCAAATGGAGGCATGCTATGAAATTCTTGTTACTTTTTACTTTATGCTCCTCTCCTTTTCCCCTATATATTCTCCATATATTGGAGTTATCCATTTCTTTTCATTTATATTTCAGTTTGTCTTTTAGTCATTTTTTTCTCCCTAAATGGTGCATTTTCTTGTGTGGTCTAGTGTATAAATTTTTGTAGTTCCTAAGATTGTTTTTTATTTGTGTGTTTAACCTTTCTATGATAGTTTCTCAGAATAATTTTTAAAATTGTGGTAAAATATATATATGTTATTGTGGTGTCACACACACACACACACACACACATGGAACCTGCCATTTCAACCATTTTTAAGCATACAATTCAATGGCATTAATTACTAAAATTTTTTCATTACTCATAACAGAAACTCTACCCACAATAACTCTCCATACCCTTCCTCCCAGCCCCTGGTAACCTATAATCTACTTTCTGTCTCTATGAATTGCTTGGTCTAGATATTTCACATAAGTGGAATGGTTGTCCTTTTGTAATTGGCTTATTTCATTCAATGTGATGTCTTCAAGGTTCATCCATATCGCAGCATGTATCAGAATTTCATTCCTTTTTTGGCCAAATAATATTACACTGTATGGATATACCACATTTTGTTTATCTATTCATCTGTCATTTGGCAGTTGGGTTGTTTCTATATTTTGGCTATTGTGAATAATGCTACTATGAACATTGGTTTTCAGAATAATTCAAAAGATGTTTAGATAGCTCTGAGAGTGGATTTAGAATTGGGAGCCTAGGTAGAAAAATTTATTCTTAGTGATATTACATCTGGACTTACTCTTGGTAACCCCATATCCTGTATTAGGCTCTGGTAATTTATTATATGTTTCCATTTTGTTACAGACTGAGAGTCTGTTAAGGTGTGGATTATGTTTTGATTACTGATCAGCTGAATGTCTTATTTTTTTGAATGTGGACACTGACTATAATTCTGGTTTGGAATATAAATGAATATAAAGTACTTAGGGTAATTTTCTGACTGTGGTGAGCTCTCTTGTAAGTTATAGTAATGATGATGATTATCTAGAGTAGCTTTTTCTACTTTAGTTTCATTCCTCAAGTTGTTTCCATGGTGTTTAATCCTTAAACTTCTCTTACCTGTTATAGTTCCTAATTTCTTATTTTCTTTTCAGTTGGTCTGTGTGTTTGTAAAGTGCCAAATACTTTCCTTTCAATTGGAAACAAAATGGATGAGCAAGTAATTTGAGATGTTTAAATTAAAGTAAAAGTTTTGAATGCCTTTAATTATTTTATAATTAGATAATATAATTTCTTACTTCGATAATTAATATTATCAGTCGTTTGACCCAGTTCATTGTATTTTTGGAAAATTGAATTCATATTATGTTGGATATATTTGTAGATAAAACTAATGATGAATTGCTGAGAAGGAATAGATCTTAGTTTGATATTGACAAATTATTATCAGCCTATCATCAAAAACAAAATTGAATAGGGAAGTCCTCAAGGTAGTATAGTAAAACATGGAACATAACCATAACCAGATAAGTGTTTTCGTGTTTGTTTAACTTTTTATTATGGCAAATTTCAAGCAAATGCAAAAGCAGAATAATAGCTTAATGAACCCCTAAATGCCCAGCATCCAGCTTCAATAATCAGGTAAATGCTTTTTGATGATACTGTGTGGATGTACAGACCATGTTCATAAAGAATGCGGAAGAAGGTTACTGAGAATAAGAAAAATCTCATAGTAAACTACAAATCAAATGAATCAATAATGAAGTGCTACTTATTAAGAAAAAAAATTGGCATTATGACTTTTAAGTGTTATAAAAAGATTCTTAGGTATCTGAGTACTTGAGTTACAAATCACACCTTATGTTGACATATAAATAAAAGAGAATGAATTTATTCTTTGTGTCTGATAGAATTTGATTTGGGGAACATTCTTGTTTTTGTGGGGATGCTGTATCCTCTGCTATCCCTTGAACATCAGGAAAGAAACGATATTTATTGAGCAACTATTAAATGTATAAGATACAAATAGAATTAATTCATTTAGTTTATGCAATACCTCTGTGAGAGAAATAGTATTGCTGATCATCTGTGATAAGATAGCTATAGTAAGTGAGAGTAAGCATTAGAAACTTCCATGGCACTGCTATGACATTTGAATTGTATTTTGCAAAGTATCAGACTGTAGTAAATTAAAAACAAAAAACAACAAGAAAAGGAAATTGGTCCTTTAGTACAGATAGTTTGAGAAACTAGTTAAAAATTAGATTCTCTGTACCTCTGTCACCTCATTCTGATCACTCTGGGGATGGAATTTGCATTTTAAACAAGTAAATCAGCTCATTTTGAGAAATACTGATTATGTTTAAGAATATGGACTTTAGAATCAGGCAGTACTGAGTTGATTCATGGCTCTAAAGCAACTTACCAACTGCTCTGGACTTCAGCTATAAAAAGAAGTTAACAGCCACCTCCCAGGGATGTTTTAAGGTCTAAATGGGGGGAAAAAGTGTGTGTAAATTGCTTAGCATAGTGCCAGGCACTTTAAAAAAGGTCAGTATATGGTAATTATAATTATTAAAGCTATTTGGGCAAGGGGAAACATATAGATGCTAATATCTTGGTACGCAAAAGATTGGAAAAAGATTTGAATTACTAGAGAACTGAAATTTAGCTGACATTCCATGTTTAATTTGGAATTGTGGCTGTCAGGTAGAAGGCATAATTGATGCTTAGGAGAAGAGAGGGAATTAGGTACAATCTCAAAGAGACCAGTAAGTCCTCGACCCTAGCTGCAAGTAAGGTAGCAGGGAAAATGTTAGGTGTGGGTGGGAGAGGGTGAATATTATCATTTGAATCTTTTTTCTTCACCCCTCCCAAACTGGCCTGTCTCCCATGGATGAGACGTGGGATAGATGAGAAGCAAGGAGATAAGGAGGGTTGGATTCTGGTTTAGGGAGAAGATGAGGGAGTTAGCAAGCAACATGAATATGATTCACATCTATGATGGTTACTTCTGGATGACCTCTTGTATTTAAATGATAACCAGTAAATTATATACTGCCTATTTTTTATAAACTTGTAACTTATTTGCTATCTTCTATCCTTTACATCCTATTTAGCAAATCACCTGTTCCTGTTTATTCTGATGACAGTTCTCAACAAACCTCAAGGGCAAAATATGCTAAAGAGTTCCTTGAAGACTTTTTAAATAATGATAATCAGGTGGGTGAAATTAAATCTTTTTAACATATAAAAGAAGGTTTATGACTAATATATAGCTATTAATTTCCAGGTTATTTTTAGACAAAACAAATTACCTATGCTCTCTCCCAAACCATGTCCACAAAACCATCACACCTTTCAGAATTACTGATCATGTTATTTTAGTATTCTAAAATAGAGGGATCTGGGATTGAACTCAACAGAGAGCCTGAATTGTCGTTACATGTTTTTTTCCTCTGAAACATGCCACAGTACAGACCATTACAGAATAAGGTACTGTAGCAGATGCTTGATAAGAGAAGCTTCATTGTCAAATATTTATTGAGCAAATATTTGAGTATCAAGCATTTTTCTAGGAACTATATTCATAGCAGTGAACATAAGAGAACTCCTGGCCCTCTTGTATTTTAAATAAACTATATAAAAATATAATATGTAATATAAGGGCATGTTCTAAGTGTTAGGAGGAAAAAAATCAATTGAGTTATAGAGATGTGGGTGAAATTTTAGATAGAGTTGTCAGGGAAAGGCTCTCTAAAGAGATGTTATTTGAATAGAAACATGAAATGAATGAATGAACCAGACAGCCATGGGAGAATAGCTTTAAGGTAGAGGTTAATAGTAAATGCAATAGCCACAAGGAAGAAGTGTGTGTGCATGTTCAAGGAATATCAGCATCTAGTCAATGTAGCTCAATAACAGTGAGCAAGGGAGAGAATGATAAGAAGATTGGAGAGTAGCCAATAGCTGGATCAAGGAGGGTTTTGTAAGCTATAGAAGGAAGATTTTAGGTTATATATATATATATATATTTTTAAATCTTCATTTTATTGAGATATATTCACATACCATGCAGTCATACAAAATAAATCGTACATTCGATTGTTCACAGTACCATTACATAGTTGTACATTCATCACCTAAATCAATCCCTGACACCTTCATTAGCACACACACAAAAATAACAAGAATAATAATTAAAGTGAAAAAGAGCAATTAAAGTAAAAAAGAACACTGGGTGCCTTTGTCTGTTTGTTTGTTTGTTTGTTTGTTTCCTTCCCCTATTTTTCTACTCATCCATCCATAAACTAGACGAAGTGGAGTGTGGTCCTTATGGCTTTCCCAATCCCATTGTCACCCCTCATAAGCTACATTTTTATACAATTGTCTTCGAGATTCATGGGTCCTGGGTTGTAGTTTGATAGTTTCAGGTATCTACCACCAGCCACCCCAATTCTTTAGAACCTAAAAAGGGTTGTCTAAATTGTACGTAAGAGTGCCCACCAGAGTGACCTCTCGGCTCCTTTTGGAACCTCTCTGCCACTGAAGCTTATTTCATTTCCTTTCACATCCCCCTTTCGGTCAAGAAGATGTTCTCCATCCCATGATGCCAGGTCTACATTCCTCCTGGGAGTCATATTCCACGTTGCCAGGGAGATTCACTCCCCTGGGTGTCTGATCCCACGTAGTGGGGAGGGCAGTGATTTCACCTTTCAAGTTGGCTTAGCTAGAGAGAGAGGGCCACATCTGAGCAACAAAGAGGTATTGGGGAGGAGGCTCTTAGGCACAAGTATAGGGAGCCCTAGCCTCTCCTTTGCAGCAACAGGCTTCCCAAGGGTAAATCCTGTGGTAGAGGGCTCAACCCATCAAACCACCAGTCCCCTATGTCTGTGGTCATGTTAGCAACCATCGAGGTGGGGTAGGCCAATACCCCTGCATTCTCCACAGGCTCCTCAAGGGGGCTCTACATATTTTTTTCCTTGTTTTTTTTTAACTTTTTTTTTTTTTAAATCAACTGTATGAAAAATAAAAAATAAAAATAATAAAAATAATAATTAAAAAAAAAACATACAATAAAAGAACATTTCAAAGAGAACATAACAAGGGAGTAAGAAAAAGACAATTAACCTAAGATAACTACTTTACTTCCAACATGTTCCTACTGTACCCCAAGAAAGTTACCTAATATAGCAACATTTCTGTGAACTTGTTCCTACTATACCCATCAGAAATTAACAGACCATAGTCATTCCTGGGCATTCCCAGAATGTTAAATTTACCCATGATAGCTTATCTGTTCTTCTTGGATTATTGTTCCCCCTTCCTTAATTGCTCTCTATTGCTAGTTCCCCTACATTCTACATTATGAACCATTTGTTTTACATTTTTCAAAGCTCACATTAGTGGTAGCATATAATTCTCTTTTTGTGCCTGGCTTATTTCGCTCAGCATTATATCTTCAAGTTTCATCCATGTTGTCATATGTTTCACGAGATTGTTCCTTCTTCCTGCTGTGTAGTATTCCATCGTGTGTATATACCACATTTTATTTATCCACTCATCCGTTGAAGGATATTTGGGTTGTTTCCATCTCTTGGCAATTGTGAATAATGCTGCTATGAACATTGGCGTGCAGATACCTGTTCGTGTCACTGCTTTCCGATCAAGTGCGATCGCTGGATCGAATGGTAACTCTATATCTAGTTTTCTAAGGAACTGCCAGACTGACTTCCAGAGTGGCTGAACCATTATACAGTCCCACCAACAATGAATAAGAGTTCCAATTTCTCCACATCCCCTCCAGCATTTCTAGTTTCCTGTTTGTTTAATGGCAGCCATTCTAATTGGTGTGAGATGATATCTCATTGGGGTCTTAATTTGCATCTCTCTAATAGCTGGTGAAGCTGAACATTTTTTCATGTGTTTCTTGGCCATTTGTATTTCCTCTTCAGAGCTCTGAACTGTCTTTTCATATCTTTTGCCCATTTTATAATTGGGCTGTCTGTACTATTGTCATTGAGTTGTAGGATTTCTTTATATATGCAGGATATCAGTCTTTTGTCAGATACATGGTTTCCAAAAATTTTTTCCCATTGAATTGGCTGCCTCTTTACCTTTTTGAGAAATTCCTTTGAGGTACAGAGGAGCTTGAGGAGTTCCCATTTATTTATTTTTTCTTTTGTTGCTTGTGCTTTGGGTGTAAAGTCTAGGAAGTGTCCGCCTAATACAAGGTCTTGAATATGTTTTCCTACATTATCTTCTAGGAGTTTTATGGTACTTTCTTTTATATTGAGATCTTTGGTCCATTTTGAGTTAATTTTTGTGTAGGGAGTGAGGTAGGGGTCCTCTTTCATTCTTTTGGATATGGATATCCAACTCTCCCAGCCCCATTTGTTGAAAAGACCATTATGACCCAGTTCAGTAACTTTGGGGGCCTTATCAAAGATCAGTCGGCCATAGATCTGGGGATCTATCTCCTAGTTCTCAATCCGATTCCATTGATCTATGTCTGTCTTTGTGCTAGTACCATGCTGTTTTGACAACTGTTACTTTATAATAAGCTTCAAAGTCAGAGTGTAAGTCTTCTGACATCGTTTTTCTTTTTCAGAGTGTCTTTAGCAATTCAAGGCATCTTCCCTTTCCAAATAAATTTGATAACTAGCTTTTCCAAGTCTGCCAAGTAGGTTGTTGGAATTTTGATTGAGATTGCATTGAATCTGTAGATGAGTTTGGGTAGAATTGACATCTTAATGACATTTATCCTTCCTATCCATGAACATGGAATATTTTTCCATCTTTTAAGGTCCCCTTCTATTTCTTTTAGTAGAGTTTTGTAGTTTTCTTTGTATAGGTCTTTTATATCTTTGGTTAAGTTTATTCCTAGGTACTTGATTTTTTTAGTTGCTATTGAAAATGGTATCTTTTTCTTGAGTCTTCAATTTGTTCATTTCTACAATATAGAAATATTACTGACTTATGTGCATTAATCTTGTATCCCGCTACTTTGCAAAATTTGTTGATTAGCTCTAGTAGCTGTATCATCGATTTCTCAGGGTTTTCCAGATATAAGATCATACCATCTGCAAACAGTGGCAGTTTTACTTCTTCTTTTCCAATTTGGATGCCTTTTATTTCTTTGTCTTGCCGGATTGCCCTGGCTAGCACTTCCAGCACAATGTTGAATAACAGTGGTGACAGCGGGCATCCTTGTCTTGTTCCTGATCTTAGAGGGAAGGCTTTCAGTCTCTCACCATTGAGTACTATGCTGGCTGTGGGTTTTTCATATATGCTCTTTATCATATTGAGGAAGTTTCCTTCAATTCCTACCTTTTGAAGTGTTTTTATCAAAAACGGATGTTGGATTTTGTCAAATGCTTTTTCAGCATCTATTGAGATGATCAATTGATTTTTCCCTTTTGACTTGTTAATGTGTTGTAATACATTGATTGATTTTCTTGTGTTGAACCATCCTTGCATGCCTGGAATAAACCCCACTTGGTCATGGTGTATGATTTTTTTAATGTGTCTTTGGATTCGATTTGCAAGTATTTTGTTGAGGATTTTTCATCTATATTCGTTAGGGAGATTGGCCGGTAGTTTTCCTTTTTTGTAGCATCTTTGCCTGGTTTTGGTATTAGATTGATGTTAGCTTCATAAAATGAGTTAGGTAGTGTTCCATTTTCTTCAATGTTTTGAAAGAGTTTGAGTAAGATTGGTGTCAGTTCTTTCTGGAAAGTTTGGTAGAATTCCCCTGTGAAGCCATCTGGCCCTGGGCATTTCTTTGTGGGAAGATTTTTGATGACTGATTGGATCTCTTTGCTTGTGATGGGTTGGTTGAGGTCTTCTGTTTCTTCTCTAGTCAGCCTAGGTTGTTCATATGTTTCCAGGAAATTGTCCATTTCCTCTACATTATCCAGTTTGTTGCCATACAGTTGTTCATAGTATCCTCTTATAATTCTTTTAATTTCTTTGGGATCTGCAGTTATGTCACCCTTTTCATTCATTATTTTGTTTATATGGGTCTTCTCTCTTTTTTGATTTTGTCAGTCTAGCTAGGGGCTTGTCAATCTTGTTGATCATCTCAAAGAACCAACTTTTGGTGCTATTTAGCCTCTATTGTTTTTTTGTTCTCTATGTCATTTATTTCTGCTTTAATCCTTGTTATTTCTTTTCTTCTACTTGGTTTAGGATTGGTTTGCTGTTTATTTTCTAGCTTCATTAGTTGATCCATTAGTTCTTTGACTTTGGCTCTTTCTTCCTTTTTAATATATGCGTTTAGTGCTATGAATTTCCCCCTCAGTACTGCTTTTGCTGCATCCCATAGGTTTTCATATGTTGTGTTCTCATTTTCATTCATCTCTATATATTTAGCAATTTCTCTTGCTATTTCTTCTTTAACCCATTGATTGTTTAGGAGTGTGTTGTTTAACCTCCGGTATTTGTGAATTTTCTAAGTCTCTGATGGTTATTGACTTCTAACTGTATTCCATTGTCGTCAGAGAATGTGCTTTGAATAATTTCAATCTTTTTAAATTTATTGAGCCTTGTTTTATGTCCCAGCTTATGATCTATTCTGGAGAAAGTCTCGTGAGCACTAGAGAAGTATGTGTATCCTGGTGATTTGGGATGTAATGTCCTGTATATGTCTGTTAAATCTAATTCATTTATCAGATTGTTTAGGTTTTCAATTTCCTTATTGGTCTTCTGTCTGGTTGATCTATCTATAGGAGAGAGTGATGTGTTGAAGTCTCCCACAATTATTGTGGAAACATCAATTGCTTCCTTTAGTTTTGCCAGTGTTTCTCTCATGTATTTTGTGGCACCTTGATTGGGTGCATAGACATTTACGATTGTTATTTCTTCTTGCTGAATTGCCCCTTTTATTAATATGTAGTGGCCTTCTTTGTCTCTCAAAACATCCCTGCATTTAAAGTCTATTTTATCTGAGATTAACATTGCTACACCTGCTTTCTTTTGGCTGTAGCTTGCATGAAATATTTTTTTCCATCCTTTCACTTTCAGTTTCTTTGTGTCCCTGTGTCCAAGATGAGTCTCTTATATGCAACATATTGATGGTTCATTTTTTTTATTCCATTCTGCGAATCTATATCTTTTAATTGGGGAGCTTAATCCATTTACATTCAACGTTATAACCGTGAAGGCATTTCTTGAATCAGCCATCTTGTCCTTTGGTTTCTGTTTGTCATATATATTTTTCCCTTCTCTCTATTAATATCCTTTAATGTACCCATACCGAATCTCTTTAGTACTGAACCTTTCTCCAAGTCTTTGTGTCCTTTCTTTGTTTCTCTGTCTGTAGGGCTTCCTTTAGTATCTCCAGTAGGGCAGGTCTCTTGTTAGGAAGTTCTCTGAGCATTTGTTTGTCTGTGAAAAATTTAAGCTCCCCCTCAAATTTGAAGGAGAGCTTTGCTGGATAAAGTATTCTTGGTTGGAAATTTTTCTCACTCAGAATTTTAAATGTATTGTGCCACTGCCTTCTCACCTGCATGGTGGCTGCTGAGTAGTCACTACTTAGTCTTATGCTGTTTCCTTTGTATGTGGTGAATTGCTTTTCTCTTGCTGCTTTCAGAACTTGCTCCTTCTCTTCTATGTTTGACAGTGTGATCAGTATATGTCTCGGAGTGGGTTTTTTTGGATTTATTCTATTTGGAGTTCGCTGAGCATTTATGATTTGTGTATTTATGTTGTTTAGAAGATTTGGGAAGTTTTCTCCAACAATTTCTTTGAATACTCTTCCTAGACCTTTACCCTTTTCTTCCCCTTCTGGAACACCAATGAGTCTTATATTAGGACGTTTTATATTATCTATCATATCCCTGAGGTCCATTTCAATTTTTTCGATTTTTTTCCCCATTCTTTCCTTTCTGCTTTCATTTTCCATTCTGTCATCTTCCAGGTCAGTGGTTCGTTGTTCAACTTCTTCTAGTCTTGTAGTATGAGTATCTAGAATCTTTTTAATTTGGTCAACAGTTTCTTTAATTTCCATAAGAACATCTATTTTTTTATTTAGTCTTGCAATGTCTTCTTTATGCTCTTCTAGGGTCTTCTTGATATCCTTTGTATCCTGTACTGTCATCTGATTGTTCATCCTTAGTTCTTTGATTAGTTGCTCTAGGGACTGTGTCTCTTCTGATCTTTTGATTTGGGTGCTTGGGCTTGGGTTATCCATATCGTCTGGTTTTTTCATATGCTTTATAATTTTCTGTTGTTTTTGGCCTCATGGCATTTGCTGAACTTGATAGGGTTCTTTTAGGATTTGTAGACCAATTGAAGTCCTTATCTCTAATTTATCAGATCTACAGCTTCATGGAGTACACTTTCTCTAACTAATCAGCAGGTGGCGTCCACGAGCCACCTGTTCTCCACAAGCCAGTTCTCCCCTGCTTTGCCTTTGTGGTGAGTGGGGGAGTGAGTCTTGTGGGGTCCAGTTGGTGTACCAAGCTTGCATGTGTAGTTGGTGTTTTCTGCCCTGTATATGGGGCGTGTGTCTGGGCGGTCAGGGAGGGGGGATGGCTCTAACAGTCAAATCTCCCTGGTGTTCCTGGAGTTTTAATGCTGCTGCAATAGTCCAGTCCTTCAGTTCAGTCCTGCCACAGTTTGTCTCTGCCACTGATCCACAAGACCTTGGTATTGGCGTATGGCTCCTGAGACTTGCTAGTGGGTCCCTCTTCCAGGCCTTGCAGCCCCTGGTCCTCTGTTGAGGGATGACTGTGCTATGTCACAGGTGAGTGCCGTTCCCCCAGGACGGTTCTGGGCTGCCGGGTTGCGTAGGGAGGCTCCCAGTCTGTTGAACTGATGGCTGAATGGGGCTTTGTTAATTCACACTGCCCCACCTTCCCAAGTCTGGGACAACCAGCTGAGGGTGCAGGGAAGGCTAATGTCCACGCCCAGTTTTGTGGTGTGTGTGTGTGTGTTATTTGAAGCACTTCCGTCACAGTGGGTTGTCTAGGGCAGCTCTTGGCTATGGGGCTGGCGACGGGCAGGAATGTTTCCTGTCCACCAGGATGATGGCTGTGAGTGGACACCCGCCTTTTCTTGGGAAGTTGTGGTGTTTAGTGAATTTTCTCAGCCACTGGATTATTGCCTTTTGTCTCAGAGCTCTCTTAGTTCTGCTGTTGTCTTGACCTGCCCAAATTGCAAGTCTTTGAAGCTTTCTGTATTGGGCTTCTTAGAGTAATTGTTTTAGAAAAAGAAAAAAAGAAGATAAAAAAAAAAAAAAAAAAAAAGCCCTCCTCGCAGATCTAATGGGTTATTGAAATGCTAAGAGACACAGCAATTAGGGACATTAAGGAAAGTTCCAGGAGGCAGAGATATCAGTTTCTCTTTGGGATTTGCATATGAGCCTCAGGGCCTGAGCTCTGCCCTTCCCCTTTCTATGTTCACCAGAACTCCAAAAATCCTCCGCTTTGATTTTGGAGTTTTTCTTGCTGTTTTTTGCTATGTCTGTCTCTCTGCTGGGCTGGCTGCTCTCAGATTCTCTGGTGTCTGTTCTCAGTCTATCTATGGTTGGAGTTTGGATCAGTAGAATGAGTTTCCGATAAGAGCTGCCACTGCAGTTCTCCCTTCTTCTTCCCAGCACTGATGGCCCCTCCTCCCACGGTACTGAGCCTGGCAGGGAGGGGCGCGGGTCCCCTGGCTGCAAAAACTTACAGATTTCGCTGATTTCAGCAGTTCGACGTGTTCATGAGTGTTGTATGAAATATGCCCAAAGTCAAATTGCTGTGTGGTGTCCAGTCCACGCAGTTCCTGGCTTTCTCTTAGGTTATATTCTGAGATGAGAAGTCGCTGGAGAGTTTTGAGTAGGAAAATGAAATCATTTGTATTTTTTAATATAAAATGAGAGCTGTGTGTAATATAGACTTTAGAGGGGCTGTGGAAAGATTAGGGAACTCACTAAAGAGGCTATTGTAATATTTCATGATAGAGATTGTAGTGTCTTGGATTAGTGGTTAGATTTGGGATATATTTTGAAGGTAGGCCTGAAAGGAGCATGATAGAGAGGATTCAAAGAATGAATCCAAGGTGTTTGAGCTAAGCAACTGGAGAAATTAGGTAAGGAACACTGTGGAGGAACAAATTTGGAGTAGATGAGGAATCAAGAGATCTAGAGTTCTGTTTCAGACATTTATTAAGTTTGAGATGGAAGACTGTTAACTACTAACCAACACATCTCCTGTGGCCTCCTCCTGCTCCCCCAATGCACAACAACCTCACGACCAGGTTTTTTTGTTTTGTTTTTGTTTTTTGGTTATTGGTAACTTTTTATTTTTATTTTTATTTTAAAGGAATTTTAGATGTACAGAGAATTGTGAAAATAAGACAGATTCCCAGATACCCATCTCCCTGCCTTCTCTAATGTTGACATCTTATATAACCATAGTACAGTTATCAAAACTAAGGATTTAACCTTGGCACAGTACTGTTACTAAGCTATAGACTTTATTCTCATTTCACAAGTTTTTCTACCAATGCCCTGTTCTAGGATCCAATCCAGGATCCAACGTTGTATTTGGTTGTCATTTCTCCTCAATCTGTGACAGTTCCTCAGTCTTTCCTTGTCTTTCCAGACCTTGACAGTTTCGAAGAGTACTGGTCATTTATTTTGTAGATAGTCCCTCCATCTGGGTTTGTCTGATATTTTCTCATGATTCGAAGGAAGTTATGAATTTTTGGCAAAAGTGCCAAAGAAGTGATATTGAGCCCTTCTCATTGCTTTATATCAGGGGGTTCATGATATCAGTGTTTTATTACTGGTGTTAACCTTGAACACTTGTTTGAGGGCTGTGTCTACTGGGTTTCTCCTTAGTAAAGTTACTATTCCCCCTTGTAGGTAATAAATATCGTGGGAAAGAGACATTGGGACTGTACAAATATCCTCTTTCTCCTCAAACTTTTGACAGCTACTTTTAGCATCCATTGGTGTGGATCTTGTATTTTCTTCTACATTTATTAAATGAAATTCTTGTGTAATGAACAGTTGTTCCTTCTCCCTTGTTTATGTGTTTATTTATTTATATTGGTATGGACTCATGGATATTTATTTTATTCTAGGTTTATAATCCAGTATTATTTATTTTGTTGCTCAAATTGTTCTAGTTTATGCCATTAGGAGTTCCTTAAGGTTGGCTCCTCTGTCCTTTTTTTTTTTTTAAATTCAGTTTTATTGAAACCATATGATCATCCACAGTGTACACTCAATTGTTCGCGGTACCATTGCATAGTTGTGCATTCATCACTGCAATCAATTTTTGATATTTTCATTACCACACACCTAAAAAATAAGAATAAAAATTAAAGTAAGAAAAGAACACCCAAAACATCCAATCCCCCCTATCTCTCCCTATTATTCATTTACTTTTTGTTCCCATTTTTCTACTCATCTGTCCATACATTGGATAAAGGGAGTGGGAGCCACAAGGTTTTCATAGTCACTTGGTAACATTGTGTAAGCTATATTGTTATACAGTCAACTTCAAGAATCAAGGCTACTGGGGTACAGTACAACAATTTCAGGTATTTCCTTCTAGCTATTCTAATACAATAAAAACTAAAAAGGGATATCTATATAATGCATAAGAATAACCTCCAGAATGTCCTCTTGACTCTATTTGAAGTCTCTCAGCCACTGAAACTTTATTTTGTTTCTTTTCTTTTTCCCCTTTTGGTCAAGAAGGCTGTCTGTATCCCATGATGCCGAGACCAGGCTCTTCCCCAGGAGTTATGTCCCATGTTGCCAGGGAGATTTACACCCCTCAGAGTCATATCTCACGTAGTGGGGAGGGCAGTGAGTTTACCTGTAGAGTTGGCTTAGAGAGAGAGCCCACATCTGAGCACAAAAAGAGGTTTTCTGGGTGTGACTCTTAGGCACAATTATAATAAGTATGCTTAGCCTCTCCTTTGTAGTACAAGCTTCATAAGGACAAGCCCCAGGATCGAGGGCTAGACCTTCTAAATTGGTAGTCCCCAATGCTTGCGAGAATATCAGTAATTCCTAGGTGGGGAAATTTAATATTTCTACATTTTCCCCCATTCTCTTGAGGGGGCTTTGCAAATACATTTTTATCCTCTGTCCATATTACTCTGGGATGTATCAGGGCTTCATATTAATCTGTACAAACCAACCAGATTTCATTCCTTATTCTAAGTTCCATGTAATTATGGTGTTTGAATAAATGGACTATACAAGTTAAATTATATAGTGTGCTAAAAAAAATACAGATTTTGTATCTAACTAACATGTCTTCCTTTGGTCTCACATAGAAGTTGACGTTTTAAAACACTGTCAATATCATCCTTTTCCCTTTAGTCTGATTTACCTTAGTCCCAACAAAGTCCATTTTGTTCATATCTCTAATTGAAGTCTGATCTCTTTTTCAGACTCTTTAACATTTGCTGTATGGGGTAATGCTGACATTCATAGCTGCTGGATGCTGACTGTGAGTTTCAGGTGTCCCACAGATACCCAAAGTTCCAGGGACTGACCAGGTTACACACAAAGAGCTCAGCATCTCAGAATTTAGAAAGAGCCATTTAACTCAGGAATAGATGTAGCTGTGGTAAGAGCTTACAATCCAGGAACCTTTACGATAAGCCTTTCCTTGATAACCTATGCTCTCAGATTCAATTCTCAGAGTTTGCACGTTATGGTTAGTCCTTATTAGTGAGGCATTATAATGTTTGTCTTTTCATTTCCGGTTTATTTCACTCAATATTCTGTCCTCAGTGTCCATTCACCTAGTTGCATACCTCACAGCTTCATTCCATTCTTTCTTGTAGCAGCTCAATATTCCATTGTATGTATGTATTACAGGTTGTCATTCTGTTTATTAGTCTATATACCCTTATGCCACCTCCATCCATTATGAATCATGAACACTGCTGCCACCATAAATCCTACTGTGCAAATATCCATTTGTGTCCCTGCTCTCAGTTCTTCCAAGTAGATCTCCAATAATGGGGTTTGTGGGACCATATGGCAACCCCATGCTTAGCTTCCTGTGGAAACACCACACTGCCCTCCAGATGGGCTGCACCAGGTTTCTATTTTCCTACCAATGGTGATTAGGTACATCTCACTCTTCACATTTTTTCCAGCACTTGTATCTCTGTGTTTATTTTTTAGACAGTTTTATTCACATACCATGTGTTCTCTCCTAAGTAAACAATCAATGATTCCCTGTGTATAGTTATACATTCACCACCACAATCTGTATGAGGACATTTCCATTTCTTCCACAAAGAAAGAGGAAGAGGCGAAAAAAGAAAATGAAAAAAAAAAAAAAAGACATCTAAAAAAAAGAAAAAAGAAAATTAAAATGCAATAAAATGGTCAGACAACACCAACGTCATACCCCAACCATATCCCTCCCTTATATTCCACTCTTAAAGACATTTAGTTTTGGTATATTGCCTTCGTTACAATTAATGGAAGCATATTACAATGCTACTGTTAACTATAGACTCTAGTTTGCATTGATTGTATTTTTTCCCCAATACCATCCCATTTTCAACACCTTGCAAAGTTGACACTCATTTGTTCTCCCGCATGTGAAAACATTCTTTTATTTGTATATTTAATCACAATCATTGACCCCTCTAGGTTTTCTAGACTTTATCTTCTGTCTTTCATTCTGGTGTCCTACATGCCCTTAACCTTCCTCTTTCATCACACTCACAGTCATCTTTATTCACTATATTTACAATATTGTATTCCCATCACCCAGTATTGTGCCAACCATTTCTAGATCTATACAATCAAGCCTGTTGAACATTCTGTACTCCTTCAGCATCAAATGCCTAATCTCTACCCTCTTTCTGTCTCCTGGTGTCTTCATTTTTACACTCTTCTCCAGACCTCTCTCTCCTGTCTTTTCCTATCTGTCTGTAGCACTCCCTTTAGTACTTCTTTTGGAGGAGGTCTCCTGTTCACGAACTCTCACAGTGTCTGTTTATCTGTAAATATTTAAGATTCTCTCAGTTTTGAAGGACAGTTTTGCCAGATATAGGATTCTTGGTTGGTAGTTTTTCTCTTTCAGTATCTTGAATATGTAATACCAATGCCTTCTTGCCTCCATGGTTTCTACTGAGAAATCGGCAGTTAGTCTTATTGAGCTTCTCTTGTATCTGATGGATTGCTTTTCTCTTGCTGCTTTCAGAATTCTCTCTTTGTCTTTGACATTGACAATCTGTGTCAAAATGTCAAAAGTGTCTTGGAGTAGATCTATTTGAATCCATTCTGTTTGGGGTATGCTGCACTTCTTGAACCTGTAATTTTATGTCTTTCAAAAGAGTTGGGAAGTTTTCATTGATTATTTCCTCTATTATTCTTTCTGCTCATTTTCCCTTCTCTTCTCCTTCTGGGACACCTGTAACACAGATATTCGTGTGCTTCATGTTGTCATTCAGTTCCCTGAACCCCTGCTTATAGTTTTCCATTCTTCTCCCTATTTGATCTTTTATGTGTAGGATTTCATATGTTCTGTCCTCTAGTTCAGTAATCCTTTCTTCTGCCTCTCTAAGTTTGCTGTTGTATGTCTCTGCTGTGTTTTTCATCTCTTCTATTGTGCTTTTGATTCCCATAAGATCTGCCATTTGTTTTTTCAAGCTTATGAATTCTTTCTTATGGCCAACCAGTGTCTTCTTTATAGCCTTTATCTCTTTTGTCACATTTTCTTTCAACTCCTTGATTTGATTTAGAAGATTTGTTTGAACTTTAATTAGTTCTTTTAACTCTTGAATCTCAGTTGAGTTGTTAGTTTGTTCCTTTGACTGGGCCATATCTTTGTGTTTCCTGATGTGTTTCATGATTTTATGTTGTCTAGGCATCGGATTTTGTTGATTAGTTTATTCTGGAGATTGTTTTCTCTCTTTTGCCTTGGGTTTTGTTGTTGGTTTTCTTTGATTTCTATCTTTTCTTTGTTTCTCTCACTGGGTGTTGTCAGATTGGCTCTGCCCCCAGTCTTCCTCCCAACGTTAGGCACCCACCATAACCTGCCACAAGGATGGGAGGTAGGCATTGGGCACCCCAGCAAGTTCACCGTGTGTGGTATTATAGATCTGCTGGCTTCCAGTGGTGCTCTCTTATTAGCCTGCCAGCAACACCTGAGTTTGTTTTAGTGCTCTGCTTTAATAGTTGTGTTGTCCATATGTCTCAGCTAAAACAGGACTGGGTTTCTGTGTAGAGCATGTAGACTGTCTCCTGTGGTCTTAATAAAGGGTCTGGAGTATCTTTTTAAAAGTGTTTCTGTTCCGTTGTGCTATGTGGACTGTCCAGCATATGGTGCTGTTTTGGTAACTTAATTGTCCTCAGAGGCTTCTTTGCCTCCGAGCACAGGCTGCATCTACACAGGTGAGCTGCAACTGTGGGATTACTATGCCCTCACTTTGCCGGCCAAAATCTGGCTTGATGTGGGGCTACACCTGTGGTGGAGTACATCCCCACTGACCTAGTATTCCAGCTGTCTCCAAGGCAAGGAAATGGCTGCTGGCTGCTTCTTCCTTCAAGGGTGGGGGAAGTGCTTTCATACCCAGGGCTGGAAACGCAGTCTCTGTCCACGTTTTCTTAGTCTCTTTGTCCCTTACTGACCTGAGCCTTGAAATGTCCTCCCCTGCCTCTGGGTCTTCAAACGGTGAGGGTATGTGTCACCGCTGTGAGAGATTTTAAAATTTGTGTCCCTGGTTGGAGGGGTCCTGTCTGCCGATTCTGTGCCTTTCCCACACAGAGACTGAGTGAGGGGGAGGGGAGAGGACTGGCTGGTCTGGAACAGAAGATTCCTACCTGATATTTCTTCTTTCTCTTCAGTTCGGCATTTGCAGGGTCCTTCTCCAGTCTATATCTTCCTCCAGAGTTTCATATAATTCAGAATTGTCCTTTTTTTCATTGAATCTCTAGAGAGGAGATTTCAGTAGCTCTTTACATCGCTATGTTGATGATGTCCCCTCTTGTGTCCTTTTTGACATGTCCCTATCCTTTTATGAGCAATTCTCTCAGGAGTCCTTGTTCTTTTTATTGGAGAATGAGGATTAGAAACTAAGACCTGGGCAGTAAGTGATTTCTACTGAGTTGCCATTCTTACTAGACATTCTCAGCAGGCAGAGCTAGGAAATGTAAGTACTGTATACCAAACCATCATGTGTACTACACAGCTATATTTATTTCTATACCATGAGTTTATTCTGATACCTCTGATTACAGTACAATGCCACAGGTTTGTTTTAGCTTTTTCCCTTCTTATTTGTAACTTTTTTCTCCACCTGTGAGAAACCCAATTCATTATCTATAATAGATTTACTTATTTTTTCAACCTTAGTATACACATGAATTAGTTTCAGAACTGCTAACACAACCCTAGTAAGAAACAAATTTACTAACCAGATTACATTATTTGTGTACAGTTCTTTTTCTTTAGCCTTATTTAGCCTTAAAATATCTTGTCAAAATATTGTTTTCCAAAGTTACTTAGATTATTTTTTTTACAGCCCTCTTCAGTGTGGTTATGTTATTCATTTGTAATACAGTTAGGTTCATTTGTTATTATATGTATCGGTTTTGTCCCACTTTTTTTTTTGGCTTAAATTGTTTAGTTTTTGAATATTTGAAACATTACTGTTGTTTCAAGAGTCAGAGCTATAAAAAATATATATATAGACTCAGAGAAGTTCACTGCCAAGTGTTAATGGCAAGTCTCAGAAAAAATTCTACATTATTTTGGTTTGCTAAAGCTGTGGAAATGCAGTATACCAGAAATGGATTGGCTTTCACAATGGGGGTTTATTAGTTCACAAATTCACAGTTCTAAGGCCATGAAAATGTCCCATTTAAGGCATCAACAGGATGATACCTTCTCTGAAGAAAGGCCGATGGCATCTGGGGTTCCTCTGTCACATGAGAAAGCACATGGCTGACTCTGCTGATCCCTCACTCCTGGGTTTAGCTTCTGGTTTCAGTGGCTTTATCTACAATATCTCTGGGTTTCTGACTCTCTTAGTTTTTCTGAGCTCTCTCCAAAATGTCTCTGCCTTTTATCTTCTCACAGAGGACTCCAGCAACTGGGTTAAGACCCATCTTGAATGGGCGGGGTCACATCTCCATGGAAGCAACGTAATCAAAAGGTCCCACCCACAATAGATCTGCCCCCACAAGATTGGACCAAAACAACATAGGCTTTTCTGGGATACATAACAGATATAAATAAGCATACACATATAATAATCTTATTTAGTGAATGGCATAAAACAGTTTATATAATCTTTTTTGTAGTTTTCTATCTTTTTCAGGTGCTTTGACCACTACCTTGCATGAAAAGTTTACTTGAGGCAGATTCTAGACTCAGGCTTTTGTAACTCTTATGGTTGATATCAGGCAACCAGAAAATCTTCTTAACCATGGCTGAATGTAGGTTCATTTAGAGATAAACCTTAGGTGCCATCTCCGAGGGTGCAAGAGTAGAAGCCTAACTGGGTCCTTATATCTTGTGTTTCAGTTGGCCAAAATGCAATATACCAGAAATGGATTGGTTTTTTAATGGGGGAAGAAGGGGAATAGAATGTTTTGGATGTTCTTTTTTACTCTAATTTTTATTTTATTTTTTTGGAGTAATGAAAATGTTCAAAGATTGATTGTGGTGATCAGTGCGCAACTATGAACAACTGATTGTACACTGATTGTATGTTATGTGAATATACCAATAAAATTGCATTAAAAAATATATATAAAGGGGATTTCTTAAGTTACAAATTTACAGTTCTAAGGCCATAAAAGTATCTAAACTAAGGCATCGACAGGATGATACCTTCTCTGAAAAGACTGAGGGCATCTGTTGTTCCTCTGTCACATGGGAAGGTACATGGCCAGAGTCTGCTGGACTTCTCCCAGGGTTAGCTTCTGTTTTCCATTGCTTTCTCCAAAATGTCTCTGGGCATTTTCTCTCTAAGTGTCTCTGAGCTCTCTTCAAAATGTCTCTGCTTTTTATCCTCTCATAGAGGACACCAGTAAACTAATTAAGACCCACCTTGAATGGGCAGGATCACATCTCCATGGAAATAATCTAATTAAAAGGCCCCTCCCACAATAAGTTTGCATCCACAAGATTGGAGTAAAAGAACATGGCTTTCTGGAGTGCATAATAGATTCAAACCAGCACACCTTGTTTCTTAATATCCTATTCAGTAATGTGGGGAATACCTTTAAAATATTTTTAACTATTCTAGTTACCTTAAATACGTTCACTAGTGAGAGCCCATTTCTAACATTATTCTGTGAGTCAACAACTTCCTCTAGAAATGCAGTTTCAATAATTACTATATATAACTCAATGCTTTTAAAGTAATTTCAGGCATCTGAAGAGACCTGTTTGCCACTTTGTTGATATCTTTGAGGACATATCAACTCATTTTAAAGATGTAAAAACAATAGGCTTATAAGATTATTAAAAAGAACTTTTAAAATATCCCTTACAGATTCTTTTAAAAGAATCCTGACCACCTTATCTAGCTAAATGATGTTTCCTTCTTTGGACATAGGTAAGGTCACTGATAATTAAGGTATGAGTGTTAATTAGGTAGCAAGGAGTATGTGGCTGATGGAAGTGAAAAGCCAGCATTCTCTATGAAAAAATTATTTATAAGTGAGCAGAGAATACTATACTTGAAATTCTAGTCCTTGCTTAGTTGATAACCAGTTTCCTTTACACATTCGAAAACACCATTTTGGCATACATGCTCTCTGAAGACCTTTTCAATTCTAAAAGTCTATGATTTTAAATGGACTAAATGAATGTGTTGCAAATACAAACATGTAGTATTCATTTTTAAAGAGCAAGGACTAGAAAGAGTATGCCAAACTGTTAATGATTATCTTTAAGTAACTTCATTGGGGCTAGTTATGGGGGAGGTGGTGAGTTACAGTTTTGATTGTTTTAAACTTTATTTACATGTATTGTTTGGATTTTTGAAATAAGTATGCATTAATTTTATATTGGGGAAAATAATACAAAATATACTTTTTTTCCCTGAGTTTGGAAGGGTAACCGTGGAGTCATGTGTTTTAACCTTAGACCTGTACCCTTTCTGGAGGCAAACATCATGGTCCTGTTGAAGCCTTGAAACAAATGTTATTTAATCTTCAAGCAGTTCAAGAAAGTTTTAATCATAATAAAACCACAGAGCCAACAGAAGAGATTAAACACGTAAGCACAAATTTGATTTGTGAATTGAGATCTGTGAATTTGTATAAAGATTTCTTCTCCAAACTTTTTTAGACCTACTTCTAGTTTTATGTCAGTAAGCATGTCACATTACGCATTATGGAGTTGTTTGACTATTCTCGTCGCTTTTTTTTTTTTTTTTTTAGAAATAAGTTACTCAAATTAAATAGTATTAGATTTCTGCAGTAGTTTACCTCTAAATTGTTCTATATAATTTATGATTGTAAATACAACATCTTATTTAGATATAATGGTATTATAGCCACAATATGAAAGGTTTATAAGACTTGTTTTTAATGCCCTAGGATATTAATCTGTTATGACCCAACTTCTTGTAGTTGTTTTTGGAGGCCCAGAAAATCTTTTCAACATTAGATTTTTCTATATTATATAAAGTTTTATCTTAAGACCATTGTACTTTAATATGTGTATTCTCTAGAAATTTAAAAATCTGTTTCTGCTTTGGGCTGCTATTCTGCAGGTGATGAGTTTTCTTCAGAAATGTATGTAGTATAGACTTCTATTCTCAGTTCTAATTGTGGTTTCTAATTCTGTCACTTACCAGCTAGTGCAATATTTGGACAAATCACTTAACCTGTTTGAGTTTTTATTTCCTCTTCTGTAAAATGAAATTATTGAGAAGGTAAATTGAGACAGACTATATGAGGTACTTAGTATAGTGCTTGGTACCTGGTAAATACTCAATAAATGATAGCTGTTTGTACCATCATTGTTTGTTTTGTTATTGTTATTCCATAAAAATTCAATTTTCATTAAAAATGAGTGGATCACTGGCATACAACATATACAAAAATGAACTCAAAATGAATCAGGGACCTAACATGAGTAGTAAAATCATAAAACTCTTGGGAAAAAACATAGGGGAAAACCTTCATGACCTTTGGATTTGGCAGTGATTTCTTAGATATGACACTAATCCTCAAGCAACAAAAGAAAACATAAAATGAACTTCAAAATTAAAAATTTTGAGTTATGAGTATGAGTGTTAAGATAGCAAGGAGTGTGTGACTGATGGAAGTGAAAAGCCATCATTCTCTATGAAAAAATTATAAGTGTGCAGAGAATACTATACTTGAAATTCTAGGCCTTGCTTAGCTGGTAACCAGTTTCATTTACACATTTGAAAACAGCGTTTTGGCATACATGCTCTCTGAAGACCTTTTCAATTCTAAAAGTCTACATCAAAGGACATTATCAAGAAAGTGAAAAGCCAGCCTACAGAATGGAAGAAAATAGTTGCACCTCATATATCTTATGAGGGTTAATATCAAGAATATATAAAGAACTGCTACAACTGAACAACTAAAGCAAACCCAATTAAACATGGGCAAGGGACTTGAGTAGATATTTCTCCAAAGAAGATATTCAAATAGCCAAAAAGCACACAAAAAGTTCATCATGAGTTACCAGAAAATGCAAATCAAAACTAAGACAAGATATCTCTTAACACCTCTAGATTGCCTTTATGAAAATCATAGAAAATAACAAGTATTGGCAAGGATGTGGAGGAATTGGAACCCTTGTACATTGTTGATGGGAATGTAAAATGGTGCAGTCTCTGGGGAAAACAGAATTACCCTATGACCTGGATATTCTACTTCTAGGTGTACACCTAAAGAATTGAAAATAGGGACTCAAATAGATATTTGTATACCAACTTTCTTTGTAGCATTCTTCACAGTAGCCAAAAGGTGGAAGCAACCCAGTTGTCCATCAGCGGATGAACGAATAAACAAAATTTGATATATCCATACAGTGGAATGTTACTCAGCTGTAAAAAGGAATGAAGTCCTGATGAATGCTACAGAATAGATAAACCTTGAATACATTATTTTGAATGAAATAAACCATGCACAAAAGGACAAACATTGTGTGATTCCACAAAGATGAAATACCTAGAATATACAAATTCATTAAGAAGGGGCAGGGAGGAGGGAATAAGGAGTTACTGCTTAATGGGTACAGAGTTTCTTTTTGTGCTGATAAAGTTTCAGTAATGGATGGTGGTGATAGCACAACGTTAATGTAATTAATACCACTGAATTGTACACTTGAAGGTGGTTAACAGGAGAAATTTTGAATTGTATGTATGTTACCACAATAAAAATTGTTTTTTAAAAAAAAACAGAATGGATCAGCTCTTGAGAACTATCATAGCTACTCATTTGAGTTGTGTTTCTTAAGTTTTCTCCTTTCATTGTAATGTTTATAACATAATATTTGAATGATTATTAACATGTAGAATATAATCCATCCTTCTTTCCCCACACCTTTTAAACATTAATGAAACATACTCAATAAAGTCACAATTTTAATGGATGTAAATTTAGAAATTTATTTTAGGCCAACTAAAAGAAGTTACAGTATTTTTGGAATAAAGAGAAAATAAAAAGATTGATGCTCTAATGAAAGTTATTTGCTAGAAGTAATTTTTTGGAAATTCAGATAATGTCTTAGTGTTCATACTAATCAAATTTTAAATAGCATTTATATTTATAATTACTTAATATTTTCAATATTTTATTTGGTGTTTTTAATAATAGGTTTCAGAAGATGAATTTTCTAAGTTACAGCTGAAGGAAAGTATGATTCCTATTACTAAGTCACTTCAAAAGTAAGTATTCTTTACTGATTTTTAAATGTTATAGATACAAATCAATCTTTGCCATTCCTTTGATTGAAATCAGAAAGTTAGAAGGTAGAATTATTAAGTAGTTCCAAGAACAGATATACCAGGTGTATTTAAGATTATTGGAGCACATTGTTTAATAATGGGTATTCTTCTGCAGTTTTCTCTTAAGCCTGTGCTATTTCCTTTTAAAATGTTCTTAGGACCTTAATGAGATATCTTAGATACTTAAAATATAATGGATGTGAATGCCCCAGAGCTCTTCTCTTTTCATTTCTGAGTAATAGCAACAATTTGAGATAGTCTGTGTTGCTGTGGATATACTAGAACAACAACTTAATTCATAATATGTGTTTCCATATATTACGTCTCAAATAAATACAGTAAACATCAATGTATTGTTTGTACTTTGTCACAGAAATCTAAAGTGGACATAATTTTATGGATATAAAGATAGGTCTAAATGCTCTAACGGTATTTATCCATCTGTTATATTTTTTGGATTACATTGTGTTAAAAAAGTGTTGAAAAATACAAATCTTTCTTATAGTTATGGTATTGGCAGAAGAGAGGATCTTAATTTATGGGTTTGGTTGTATGACTATCAAGTGCTCATAGAAGATGGATTACTGAGTTTAGGAAATACTAAGATTAAAAATTTTTACTCTTGTAACACTATTTTACTTTGCCAGAAGTGGAACCAAACAAACACTGCCTGCTTTTTGTCCTTTCAGAATTTGCTAAGGATTTTATTATCTAAGGAAGTGGTAGAAAAGTGAAACACTAGACATGTCAGCTTTAGACTCTCCCTAATTACCAGAATATACACTCTTTTTTTTTTGTTTCTATAGTTAAAAATGTATTTATGTATGATTTTTTTTTTCTTTCTCTATTTAATTTATAATTTTCTCTATAGAGTAGAAATGTTTCTTTGAAGCTTTCCATAGTACTTGGGAGTAGTGTTCCATATCTAGTAGTATTCAGTGAATAATGATGATGACATGTTTTGAACATTTACCAAGTGTCAGTGTCCTAAGTGCTTTTGAATATAATTCATTTTATCTCCACAACTCTGTGAGGTAAGTACTATTATTTTCTTCATTATACAGCTGAGGGAGCAGGCATGGAGTAATACAGTAAAAGTCCATTCTAAAGTCTGTATTGCTAATCACTGTGTTCTTAACACTCCTCTCATTAATGATAACAGTGAGTTATCCATTTAGACTAGGTGAAGGGCCTTAACTGATCACTAGGTTAAAGACCTCATTCTGCTTTAAAATTCAAAGTGGATGACTTCAGGTTTTCCATTGCCTTTAAAAGTATTGATACTGAATTTTTGTTGCAGACCAACATGTATTTTCTGACTTCAAGTATATTCCCTTGAAAGGATTTTCTTGGTGAAAATGAAAAAATACTGGGCCTAAGTAAATAAATCACCATAGAATTGATAGTGATCCATACGCCGTTAATTCTGTTGGTTTAGCTGAAACAGTCTTAATTTAACTTTTACTCTGCTTTTCAAAATGATTAGCATTTGCAGTATAACAAAGTACCATTAGGTTTAGATTTATAAAAGCATGTTAGTACATTTTTTTCATTGTTTGCTCTCTGTAGATTGTTTTAAGAACAGTTTAAAAGTAATTCAGTCTCAGAATTCTTGTTTCTAGTCTGCAGAATATTCTGGGCAGGCCTTTGGGCATCTTTTCATATTTTAAAATAGATCAACTCAACTTCTTCAAAAATAACAGATTTTACTTTTGGTGGAAGAAAAAGACAATAAAAAATAAAAATCAAAGAAAAAGATGAAAGTCCTATGATTATGTCTCTCTCTGTTTCTCAACAGTTTTTTGTTTTTAATGATTGGATGGCTAACCAATTTTAAGATATTGTTCATTAGCCCTAGGAAACTCCAAACTCTTAGTTTTGTTTCTTTACTTCCTTGGATGCTCTAGGAAGACTAATTGGGACTGAAATATAAATGGTTGATAGGAGCTTAATATGTAACTTCTTCAAAAGGGATTTCTACTCTAATAGGAATAAAAATTGTAATTGTTTTATATACCTATAATGCTTAGCTTTGTCTATGCATTTACATATGGGAACTGAATAAAAACTTGTTAAATGAAACCTTTATAAGAGAAACATGTCATCTTTAAGTACATAAAAGAATTGTAGTTGTTGAGCAAGGGACTTTCCCAGAATCTTGTATTATGTCATGTAGGCAACCAGCCACACTTCCTATAGGTTGCCTCCAGCGTATTGTTGCTCATAGTGAGCAATAGTAGAGTAATCAATCATCCAAGAAATAATTTGTATTTGGTTTTGGAGTATCTTGTTTTCTATATAATTTGAAAATGAATGTGTAAGATTTTGTAATTCTCATGACATATATATATATATTTTAAGGCCATGCTGGAAGACCAAACTTAATGATAGCTATAAAGTTGTCCAGTTTCACAATTCTCTCTCGTTCAATATTCTGATCTTCGTTGCATACTAGAGATAGAGTTACCTCTCAGACTGGCAAAACATGATCTAAAGCAAAGGTTTTTCTTTATTCTAATATACTCATACTTTATATAGATCTAATAGGGAATGGTAGGGTAGTTCATTGTGAATAATCTTTTCATCCAGTTCTTGCTGGAATCTGGGCTGATAATTGGCCAATAAACAGTATTTAAGAGAACAATCAGTAGAGGACTAATAGGAAAACAAGGGCAAATTATGTATGAGTGAATTGAAATAGAGCTAAACTGCCTTCATATAATCAGTCTATGTTACTGAGTTTCTTTTATGTTATTTAAGATGTTGTAACATCACCCTTAAATTGATGTTTTCCCTGCTAGCTTGCTTTTTCACTTTTTCAAAGAAAAAAAGAGTCATTTCCTTCCACAATTTTATCCTCCCTACATATACCTTTGAAATAGAAGTCACTTTCTCATAGCTACTTCTTTAAGTGGCTTATGTTTTATTCTCAGCAGGGAGGGGTAGATAGAGGTTAAATTAAAGGAACTGCCAGCTGATTGTCCAGGTGAAGTAGGGGACCAAAAACTTCACATTTCTACTAAGCTTCTCTATTCCTTCCTACCCACCACACACACCCACCCTTCCTGTTCTGTCCTTCCCTTCCATTCCCTTCTCTTTTCTTCCTTTCCTTTCTTTATCCACTTAACTTTCTCCATTTGTGTTCTCTGTCCCAAGGCTAGTTGTACTAGGCTATTGTTTTATAAAGGTGTAAAATAAATTATGTATGATTAAAAAGGAAACCAATTATGTTGAAATATTAAGAAAATTTTGTGATACAGTAATATGTGCTTCTTTATTGGTGTATTTAAAATAAGTCAATACATTTAAAATGCAGGTAAGTTAAAACTCATTTTGTAAAAGCGTCTATCAATATGGAGGCCTTTTGTTTTTAGTTTGAATGAAAATATTAAACTGCGGAGTGGTCTTTTACTTAACTCCTTCTTCAAGTGGATTAACAAATAGGAAAAGGGAATATTGGAAAACGATGGCTGGGTCACCAGTGAAATCCCACTCATTGGTGGGAAAACAGCTAGGTTTAAAGTTATCTGATCATTGGCTGGTTATGTCACATGAAGTTTTGGAATGTAGACAGGAAGACTTAGATCATAGTTGTTCTAGCAGCAGATAACTTATAATTTTGAAGATATTTTTAGATGCCTGTAATAACTATAAAGTGATACGCAAATATCTAATATCTTCGGAGACAAGGTCACAGATACTGATCTGTTGACTGCATAATTGAAGGAAATTTTGACTTACAGATGGTGTTTAGTAAAAATAAAGATGGAATATTTTTTTCCCATTAATTTTCACAGACTGTCTAAATCCAGGAGATCTGTGGCTCTCAGGTTTACAACTCTTTTTTCTAGGAATTACAAGAATTAAGATAGAGTTCTAGCCACTTGCCTTTTACTTTCCCTTGAATCATAGGTATTTAAATAACAAACCTGAAAAGAAAAAGGAAAATAAGTTCTAAGTATATGAACAGATCATCATCTTTCTCAAAAATATATGTCTTCAGGAAGAGTATAATTCTTTAGGTAGAAAGATGTTACTGTAGGATGTAGAAAATGATAGAATCTAGTTATTTTTACCTCTGATTGCTTAGTAACTTTGGGTGAGTTATTGTCCTTTAGTTAATGAAGATGAGAACTGCAAAAATTATTTGAAATTGCCAAAAAAGGGTGGCAGAATCCCGATTCATCTGTCATTACATTTAAGTAAAAGTGTCCAAGATGTGTAGGAGTACAGGGAAATAGAAATAAATGCAGTAATTAATACTACTGTTTCCCTCCATGTCCTTATTCTGAGTGAAGTGGAAGGTGTATTTTATTTAATATATTTATTGAATCTCTGCTATGTGATAGCATCTGTCTTTGAATTCATAATGGAAATGGAAATGGCTAAGATTAGAGATGACTAGATATAATTATTATATTCTCTGTTTTTCTTATCTTATTTGAGATCTGAAATATGATTAACTTATATTTTCTGAGTGATCTTCAAGTTGCTGAATGATAGGGGAGAGGAAAAACTGGAAGAATATTTTTAGAGGAAGTCTGGAAAGTTAAGGGCCTCTTTCTTCCTGGTTTGTTCAAGGAATGATTGAGTTTTCTCCACTGAGACCTGACCTACAGTCCTGGCTTTATTTTAGAGAAAAATCCAGGTTGTTGATATTATGCCACATTATGCAACGTTACTGGAGAAGTCACTGATTTCCTCCTACTCCCTTCTCAATAAAAATGAATTTTCCTAAGAATTGAAACGGACCCATAAGTGCTATGTTGTTTTTAAATTTTTGCTATCTTGAATGTAAATGTTAAGAATAAATTTTGTCTTAATTTCTTAAATGTCATACACAGCATACCAAAAGAAAAGGTATCTTTTTACAGAGCTGTTGTGAAAATCAGATGAAAAAAATATAAAGTGTGGGACAGATGATATCTGTTATTGTTGCTTATTTGGCTACTTGGCAGATTAACTTTCAGAAAAAAAAAATAACCTCTTGAATGTCAAAAAGTAATATAAATTTTAAAGGTAAATGTTTATAGAACTTTAGAGAAATTATTTTAACTGTTGATTATTATCCAAGTCTCAAGTTTTTATAAGGAAAATTTCTCAAAGTTTGATATTTATATTGGTCTTTAAATTTCTTATGTTATTTGGAAATTAAAAAACAATGTAATCACCATTTCTTGCTGTTTGTGTGGCTATTCAGTCCTTAATATTGGATTACAATGTGTTTTATACTTTTTAATGAAGGGCTTTGCACCATTTATCTCGCCTGAGAGACCTGGTTGATGATACCAGTGGGAAACAGTCACCGAAAATGTGAAGAGGAAAATAAAACTTGTCTAACCAATAAATAGTCACCACAGAACAAAAATGTATTTTTTTTTTTTTTTGCTATTACTTAAACTGAAAAAGTAATTATAAGCCATCAATTATTCTGTGATTGGTTCAAATATTATATATTTTTAAAAGACCAAACTGAAAATGTCCATGGGTTTTGTGACTTATCCTCATTTTGTGCCAAAGTACCAGAATCTTAACTGGAATGATCCACAAGAGATCCTAACTTCAGGCCAACAGATATCTAATATTCGGAGATGGATGATTTCTGTTATGAAGGTTACATGAACTTAACCTTCTTCAGCATCTTCATCATTTTATTATCTGATTCTTAATAATTAGGAAACTGTTCCTGATTTCTATCAAAAAATCTCTGAAGGTAAATAGACTTTTTGATACACTTTTGAGGAGATTTAAGGGATATCAAAATCGTTATGGTGTATCTTATCTATATGGAACTCTGTTAATTTTACATTTTCATAAATCATATATTTAGTTAGGTATGTTGTATTTACAAATGACAAATTTAATAGTGGGGTGTTGCAGTGCTAAAACTAATATTCTTTTAGTTTAATGTTGTGAAATTCAAAAGAACCTCCCAATTTAATTTAATATTTTGATTCTATGTAAAGATAGTCTTAGTATTTGACAGTTTACAAAACCCTATTTTGGGATATTTGAGGATGTAATGTTTTGATATTGGATTATTCCCCAGATTTTAGTTTAGGAGTTTAGCTCAGACTAATAAAGACTATGAGAGATGAGATATATATAGTTATTATATATAACATATATCTAATAACTTAACTTAGAGGAACTGGAAATGGAAAATCAGAAAACAAATCTCTTTTTTTAAAAGCTATTTTATAAGAACTGAGTTTTCTTTAGAGTATTCAGTAGTCTTCAAAGTTTGTCCCTAGCTGGACCTGGACAGAGCACTATAATTTTGTAGTTTCTACCCAGTGAACTTCTAATAAGCAACAAATGTCTTTACCAACAAAACTGAAAATTGTCACAAAGCATAACCAATACATCATATTAAAAAAGCCCAGTTAAATTAAAGAATCTCTTTGTGTACAAATACTACATATTAACAGATTACCTATAAGGCAGCATCTTTGCTATGCTGATTTACTGTCAAAATGACAGGAATTTCTTTGGTTCAAAGAATTTGTATTTTCTAAATTATTAAGGAATTTAAAAAATACCTTTGTTTTAGCACTGTTATGTCAAAGACTAGAGTAAGTCTTGTCTTTTGTTTTTTGTTTTTTTTCCTGGCCAGTGAAAAATAAGATAATAGTTTTATGTAAAAACTATTATTTTAAGAAACTTGATTATACTTACCAAAGGAGCATTTCTTTTTTCTTTTGTGTTAAATCTTGAAAGATTTGGTCTTTTACCTGAAAAATCAATTTTATCAAAGTGCTTAGTCCTAATTTTTTTTTCAAAAGAAATATGGAAGGGAGTCAACGAAAAAAGAAAAAAGAATCTAAATCATAAATGTTGAAGACATTCTCTAAAGAATTGATTTAATTAAATACAAGTGTAATTTTTCAGAAATTTTTTTTTTTAAGGTTTTCAGGGGAGAAAAACGGAGCAACAGTATGGAGATTGCTGATTTTGGAAAATGAACTAAAATAGATAATGAGAACAGTTAGATTTTAAAAATTGCATTGTAAACATAAAGTTATTTCAAATCTTTGTTCTCTTTTAGGTATATTAGAAAATATAAATAGAAAAAGTGAAGAAATTTTAATGAGACTTTTCAAAATTTTAATAGAGTATAAAAAATATAAAAAAATAAAAAAGCTAAATACCAAAAATTATCTGAGATCAAGGGATAAAACTGTCACTTAAAGAAGACTCAAAACTCTTTATCAGTTAACTCTGCTTCCAGTTTTTTTATATGACAATTCATTTCAGCTTCTTAGAGATTTCCAACCAGATTGAAAAACTCTGCCTGGATTTGTTTTGGTATATCTCTCTAGTTGTGTTATTTCTTGTAGTATTTTATAAATGTGGGTTTTGTTTTGTATTTTGTGTTTAATGGTTTATGATAATGTTGTTATATGCAGTTATTCTGAAGAGTTGCTTGAAGATAAATCATGACAAGATTCTTTTTTTTCTTATATTTTAAATACGTGGGATCACTCATAGATTTGAATTTTTGTTTCATTTTTCCTGTCCCACCTTCCTCTCTGTATCTCAAAACCCATTTGGTGGAAGTGCTATCAATAAGTGAACCTGCTAACAGCTCATAGCTTGAAAGGAAACAAAAGAAGCAAAAGGCCAATAAAATTGATAATTTCTGAACAACTAAAGTTTCTCAAATGTGAAAGACTGTATATCTCTCTATTCCGTATATATGTACTGCATGCTTCATATTTGGTTATTTGCTGTGTTGGGTTGTAATTGCCTACCATATAATGGTTGGAATAAATCTAGGTCAAAACCTAATGAACACATTGTACAGCAGGTTATATTGTTAGATAATTGAAATGTGAAATTACTCTTTTCCCATTTCTCCTCTGCTTCCTTTCTTTCCTGTACACTTATCTATCATTAACAGCATTTTCCTTTTTTGGACCAAAAGAAAAAACCAACTTAGTTTTTTACCCTCTCAATTTATTCTGCATTATCCTTACCCTAGACCCAGATCCTTCTACTCTCACAAATGCAACAACTTTTATTATCCCTTATTATCTTATCTTAACTGGGACTAGTCCATTTGTCTCCTAATACCTGTTTCATTCATACACATTTCTTTCCCTCTCTTTTAATCCTTCAAACTGAAGCCAAACCAATTGCAAGACACTGTTTACACTACTGTTCTAAACTTACTGATTTATTTAAGCAAATTTGCTTTACCTAAATGCTTTACTCAGATTCTCTGACATTTTCTATGTGTATTCTCACTTTTGTACATATTATTTCCCGTACTTGAAATACTCAGTTTAGTCTTTTTGTTTATCTAAAGCTCACTCTGCCATGTGTTTACAGTTCTGAACAAGTTTTTTATTTTATTTTTTTAATTCAATTTTATTGAGATATATTCACATACCATGCAGTCATACAGAGTGTACAGTTTTTCATAGTACCATTATATAGTTGTGCATTCATAACCAAAATTAATGTTTGAACATTTTCATTACCACACACACAAAAATAATAAGAATAAAAATTAAAGTGAAAAAGAACAATTAAAGTGAAAAAAACATTTGGTGCCTTTTTTTTTTGCCCCTGTTTTTCTACTCATCCATCCATACATTGGACCAAGAGAAGTGTTGTCCATATGGCTTTCCCAATCACATTGTTACCCCACATAAGCTACATTTTTATACAATCATCAAGATTCAAGGGTTCTGGGTTGTAGTTTGATAGTTTCAGGTACTTACTGCTAGCTGTTCCAATTCATTAGAACCTAAAAAGGGTTGTCTATATTGTGCATAAGCGTGAACTCTCGGCTCCTTTTGGAATCTCTCTGCCACTGAAACTTATTTCATTTCATTTCACATCCCCCTTTTGGTCAAGAAGATGTTCTCCATCCCCCGATGTCAGGTCTAGATTCCTCCCCAGGAGTCATATTCCACGTTGCCAGGGAGATTTACACCCCTGGGTCTTGACCAAGTCTTTTATTTCCTTTTCCAGACATTCAAATCCTCTGGTTGATTGGCTTCCCTTAAACTCTGGTAGAATGGCTTCTCCCCCTTTCTTCCCCCATCACTCATTTATCTTTTATTTTGTATTTCTTGTTTTGTTCTGTGGATAGTGCCTTTTATACCGCATTGTATCCTTAGGAGGGAATATGTGTCAAAATATTAAATGCTTTATTCTAATTTTTTTTATCTCCTTGATGATAGCATCTCTTATATTGTATAACCAGGAAAAGGTAGAACTGTTTTGCATAGTGGTCTCAAGTGCTTTGCTGATGATTCTAAGACTAGTTTCCTGAATAAGGTTGTAAGCCCAAGATAAGAGAGACCACATTCCTTTTTATATTATGTTCTTTCAATCCTTTTTTAAAAACAATTTTTATTGTGAAATGCAGCATATATGCAGAAAAGTGATAAATTTCAAAGTGCAGTTTAATAAGTAGTTACTGAGCAAATTTCAAAGTATAGTTTAACAAATAGTTACAGAGAAAACACTTGGCAAGGGTACATTGCTGACACCCTAGACGCCTTCTTTGTGTCTATTTCTGGTCACAAACCTCCTTTTTCTCTACAAAGGTATGCGTCCCTAAATGATATGTAGTAGTTTAGTTGTGCCTATTTTTGAATATTTATATAAATGGAATCAATTTTGGGAATTCCTTTTTCTGTAAAGTATTATGTTTGTAGGTTCACATTTTTTGATGTTTCTATTAATTTTATTAATTTTTTTCCCATGCATGTCTTTTTTTTTTTCAGTTCAGTGTTACTGAGATATATTCACATACCCTACAGTCATCCACAGTGTACAATGAACTGTTCATAGTACCATTATATAGTTGTGCATTTGTCACCAAAATCAATTTTTGAACATTTTCATTACTCCCAAAAAAATTAATAAAAATAAAAGTAAAGAAGAACACCCAAAACATCCCATTACCCCTATTATTCATTTAGTTTTTGTTCCCATTTTTCTATCCTTCTGTCCATACACTTCCATACATTGGATAAAAGGGCATTGTGAGCCACAAGGTTTTCACAATCACAATCACAATCACACAGTCACACCATGTAAGCTACATAGTTATACAGTCTTCTTCAAAATCCAAGGCTACTGGGTTGCAGTTCAACAGTTTCAAGTATTTCCTTCTAGCTATTTCAATACACTAAAAACTAAAAAGGGATATTTATATACCGCATAAGAATAACCTCAGAATGACCTCTAGACTCCATTTGGAATCTTTTCAGCCACTGAAACTTTATTTTGTCATTTCTCTTTCCCCTTTTGGTCAAGAAGACTTGCTCAATCCCATGATGCTGGGTCCAGGCTCATCCTCAGGAGCTATGTTCCATGTTGCCAGGGAGATTTACACCCTTGGGAGTCATGTCCCACAAAGAGGGGAGGGCAGTGAGTTTACCTGTTGAGTGGGCTTAGAGAGAGAGAGGCCACATCTTGAGAACAAAGAGGTTCTCTGGGGGAGACTCTTAGGCACAATTAGGCTTAGCCTCTTTGTAGTAACAAACTTCCTAAGGGCAAGCCACAAGATTAAGGGCTCGGTCTTCTAAATTGGTAGTTTCCAATGCTTGTGAGAACATCAGTAATTCCTTAGGTGGGGAAGCTAAATATTTCTACGTTTTCCCCCAGGGAGGCCCTGCAAATACATTTTTATTCTCTGCCCAAATTACTTTGTGATGTGTTGGGGTTTCACGCTAAACTGTGCAAACCAACCGGATCTCACTCCCTATTCAAAGTTCCTTGTAATTATGGTGTTTGAATAAACTGCATGTCTTTATCATCTAACCACACACTGCATAAAGGGGGTATCAGTCACAAGGTTTTCACAATCAACATGGTCATGAGAAAAGCTATATAATTATACAATCATCATCAAAGATCAAGGCTACTGGGTTATACAGTTTAACAATTTCAGGTATTTCCTTCTGGCTGTTCTAACACACTAGGAGCTAACAAGTATCTATAAAATGATTCAGTAGTCATAATCATCTGTTAAATCCTAACTTCTCTGTTACAACTCCACCCTCTCATTTGATCATTCTTGCAACCTTCAGGGATATTTGGGTGATGACCACTCTAAATTCTTCATGCTGAAAAGGGGTGTCAGCATGCAGTACAGGAATGCAACTGGTTGATGTTCTTGGAGAGACTGGTATGGTACCTCTGCGTTTCAGGGCTTATCTGGCATAGGAACAATCTGGAGGTTTTAAGTTTTTGAAAAAATAAACTTAATAAGTAGAAGTTTTATAGAATCTTAGACAGAGCCCAGGGTATTGTAAGTAGGCTTAGCTTCGCCATTACAGAAATAAGTTTCATAAGGGCAAGCCTCAAGACTGGGGGCTTGGCTTATTAAATTGAGAGTCCCTAATGGCTTGAGGAGACTATCAGGAATTGCCCAGGTAAGGAATTTAAAAAGTTCTATATTTTTTCTCCAATCCTTCAGAGGACTTTGCAAATACTTGTTTTTTTTTTTTTTCTCAAGATACTCTGGAATGTATCAGGATATTAAACTACACAGAATAACAGTATCTCATTTCTGATTCTAGGCTCTGTGTAATTAGCTTGCTTAAATAAACTGACAGGTTAAGTTAGATAGTGTGCTACAGAAGATTTAAATTTTGGACAAAATAAACATCTCTTTTGTCTTACACAGAAGTTGAAGTTTTAAAATAGAGACAATATCATCCTTTACACTGTATTCTGGTTTACCTTAATCCTAACCATATCAGCTTCATTCATATCTCAATTTGAAATCTGATCTCTTTTTCACCTTAACAGTTGCTATATGGAGTAATGCTGACTTTCAGAGCTGTAGAACTGTAACTATTTCTTAGGTGTCATACAGGTACCTAAAGTTCCAGGGACTAATAGGTTATACACAAGTAGTAACAGTATCTCAGAATTTAGAAATAACAAAACTGAGGAATAAATGTGACTGCTGTAAGAGCTTACAGTCTGGGCCCTAATTTTCTTATAAACGTTTTCTAAATGAGAGCATACAAATTTGTCCTTTTGTTTCTGGCTTATTTCGCTGAACATAATGTCCTCAAGGTTCGTTCACCTCATTACATGCGTCATGACTTCATTCCTTTCTGTAGCTGCACAATATTTTATTGTATGTATACACCACAGTTCACCCTTCCTTTTGTCAGTCGATGGACCCTTTCATCACCTGCACCCATTGGCAATAGTGAATAATGCTGCCATAAACATCACTGTGCAAATGTCTATTGGTGTCCCTGCTTTCAGTTATTCTGAGTATATTCCTAGTAACAGGATTGCATGATCATGTGGTGACCCTACATTTAGCCTCCTGTGGCTCTGCAACAATGCCGTCCAGAGGGCCTGCACCATTATACTTCCCTACTAACGTTGAATAAATATACCTCCCTCCACATCTTCTCCAGCACTTTAATCTTTTTATTTATTTAGAATCTGCAGATTTTCACATACCATATATTCTATCCAAAGTATACAGTGTCTCACAGTATCCTCACTTAGTTGTGAAACCATCATCACTTTAAATTTTAGACAATTTTCATTGCTTTAAAGAGAAAAATAATAGACACACACACACAAAAGAAAACCCAAAACACCCCATATCCATCCCCCCCCCCCACCAATTATTTACCCCTAGTATTGGTGTGGTACTAGTAAGGTATCACTGTTAAATATAGTACACAGCATGCAATAGGTAATCTTTCCCCATACACCACTCTCTTATTAACTCTTTGTATAAGTGTCATACATTTGTAGTAGTTCATACAAGAACTTATTAATATTTGTAATGTTAATCTGTGAGATATATCACTTTAAACAACTCTGTCCTAGTTTGCTAATGCTGCTGGAATGCAAAACACCAGAGATGGATTGGCTTTTATAAAAGGGGGTTTATTTGGTTACACAGTTACAGTCTTAAGGCCATAAAGTGTCCAAGGTAACACATCAGCAATCGGGTACCTTTACTGGAGGATGGCCAAATGGTGTCCAGAAAACTTCTGTTAGCTGGGAAGGCACGTGGCTGGTGTCTGCTCCAAAGTTCTGGTTTCAAAATGGCTTCCTCCCAGGATGTTCCTCTCTAGGCTGCAGTTCCTCAAAAATGTCACTCTTAGTTGCTCTTGGGGTGTTTGTCCTCTCTTAGCTTCTCTGGTGCAGAAGTCTGCTTTCAATGGCCGTCTTCAAACTGTCTCTCATCTGCAGCTACTCTCAGCTTCTGTGCCTTCTTCAGAGTGTCCCTCTTGGCTGTTGGAAGCTTGCTCCTTCTGTCTGAACTTATATAGTGCTCCAGTAATTTGATTCAGACCAACCCTGAATGGGTGGGGCAACACTTCCATGGAAATTATCCAAAGTTCTTGTCCACAGTTGATTGAATCACATCTCCATGGAAACACCCAAAGGATTCCAAAATCTAATCAACACTAATATGTCTGCCCACACAAGATTGCATCAAAGATAATGGCATTTTGGGGGACATAATACATCAAACTGGCACAAACCCCTTTCAATCAAATTCACTTTCAATATGGCACTATTACTTATAATCCCAATAACGAACTACCAGCACCTCTATCCAGTCCCAAACATATAAGTTCAACCTTGTAAACAAATCTGTAAAAATGAGGTAACTGCTTCCCCTTCTCTAGCTTCTGTGTATCTACAGGTCCCCTATATTCTACATTTTAAGACTGAGTTTACATTTTCTAGGTAGTTCATATTAGTGAAATCATAACACTATCTGCCCTTTTGTGCCTGGCTTATTTCACTTGGCATTATGTCTTGAAGATTCATCCATGTTATCTCATGCTTCAGGACCTCATTTCTTCTTACTGCTGCATAATATTCCATCATATTTTTATACCACATTTTGTTTATCCACTCATTTGTTGATGGACTCTTGTTTCCATTTTTTGGCAATTGTGAATACTGCTGCTATGAACATTGGTGTGCAAATGTCTGTGTCACTGTTTTCAGATTTGGGTATATAACAGAATTGCTGGGTCATAGGGCAACTTGATATTTAGATTTCTAAAGAACTGCCAAACTGTATTCCAGCTGTGCCATTTACATTCCTACCAGCAGTGAATGAGTGTTCCAATTTTTCCATCTCCTCTCCAACATTCAAAATTTACTATTTGTTTAATAGCAGCCATTTTAATAGATGTGAGATGATATCTATTTCCCTAATAATTTCCCTAATAATTAATGAAGATGAACATCTTTTCATGTGCTTTTTAGCCATTTGTATTTTGTCTTTGGAAAAATGTCTATTCATATCTTTTGCCCATTTTTTAATTGGGTTGTTTGTCCTTTTGTTGTTGAGTTGTTGGATTTCTTTATATACACTGGACATCAAAACCTTATCAGATTTATGGTTTCCAAATATTCTCTCACATTGCGTTGGCTGCCTCTTCACCTTTTTGACAAAGTCCTTTGGAGCACAGAAGCGTTCAGTCTTGAGGTATTGCCATTTATCTATGTTTTCTTGTGTTGCTTATGTTTTGGGTGTAAGGTCTAAGAAGCTGCCTCCTATTATAGGTCTTGAAGATGTTTATATTATCTTCTAAGAGTTTTATTGTGCTGTCTTTTATATTGAGGTCTTTGATCCACTTTGAGTTAAGTTTTGAATAGGGTGTGAGGGAGGGGTCCTCTTTCATTGTTTTGGATATGGATATCTAGTTGTCCCAGCTCCATTTGTTGAAGAGACTGTTCTGTACCAGTTCATTGGATTTGTGGGCCTTATCAAAAATCAGTCGAACATTGATCCCCAGGAGTCTATTGCTGACCTCTCAGTTTGATTCCATTGATCAACATGTCTATCTTTGTGTCAATACCATGCTGTTTTGACCACTGTGGCTTTATAGTAGGTGTCGAAGTCTGGAAGTATAAGTCCTCCCACTTTGTCCTTTTTTTAGAATGTTTTTAGCAATTGAGGCCCTTTTCCCTTCCAAATAAATTTGATAACTAGCTTTTCCAAGTCTGCAGAGTAGGTTGTTGGAAATTTGATTGGAATTGTGTTGAATCTGTAGATGAGTTTGAGTAGAATTAATATCTTAATGATGTTTAGCCTTCCCATCATGAGCATGGAATATCTTTCCACCTTTTTAGATCCCCTTTGATTTCTTTTAGTAACAATTTGTAATTTTCTATGTAGAGGTCTTTTACATCCTTGGGTAAATTTATTCCTAGTTACTTGACTTTTTTAGTTGCTATTGTGAATGGAATTTTCTTTTGACTGCCTCTTCAGTGAGGTTATTACTGGTGTATAGGAATATTACTGAATTATTGCATTAATCTTGCATCCTGCCACTCTGGTGTATGTGGTTATTACTTCAAGTAGTTTGTCAGTGATTTCTCAGAATTTTCCAAATATAAGATCATATCATCTGCAAATAATGACAGTTTTACTTCTTCCTTTCCAATTTCTTTCTCATGTTGAATTGCTCTGGCTAGAACTTCTAGCACAATGTCGAATAGTAGTGGTGACAGTGGGCATCCTTGTCTCATTTGCAATCTTAGGGGGAAGGCATACAGTCTCACCATTGAGTAGTCTGCTGGATGTGGTTTTTTTATATATGCCCTTTATCATATTGAGGAAGTTTCCTTCATTTCTACCTTTTTAAGTGTTTTTATCAAAAAAGGATGTTGAATTTTGTCAAATGGTTTTTCAGTATCTGTTGAGATGATCATTTGATTTTTCCCTTTTGATTTGTTAATGTGTTGTATTATGTTGATTTTCTTATGTTGAACCACCCTTGCATGCTAGGAGTGAACCCTACTTGGTCATGGTGTGTAATTCTTTTAATGTGCCTTTGGATTTGATTCACAAGTATTTTTTTGAGAATTTTTGCATCTATATTCGTTAGGGAGATTGGCCCATTGTTTCCCTTTTCTGTAGTATCTTTATCTAGTTTTGGATTAAGAGTGATATTTGCTTCATAAAATGGGCTAGGTAGTGTTCCTTTTCCTCCCTTTTTTTTTTTATTTTGAAATAAATTCAAAGTTATATGAACAGTTGCAAAAGCAATACTAGCCCCATACACAGAATTCCATCATACCCTGGCCCCCCCTCCCCCGGTAGCTCAATCCACCAACTTTAACTTGCTGTCACATTGCTATTTCTTTCCTTCTCTCCCTCCCTCCCTCCCTCCCTCCCTATCATCCATCATCTATTGCTCTGTTGTCTGAACATATGAGAGCTAGCTGCACACATCCTTGAGCATTCACTATAATTCACGTATACACTTCCCACGAACAAGAACATTCTTTCATGCAATCCCATTAAGCGCAGCTAAGAGGTACAGTATATTCAACAATGATAAAAAGCTTGCATTCTATATTTCCTTTTCCTTATGTCTCAACTGTGTCCCTTTGAGCCACCTGTCCTCTATCCTCCTGTCCCATCCAAGTTCATCCTTAGTATTCAATTGTCTTCTAGTTAGATTGACTTTTTTTTTTTTTTCAGTTGTGGAAACATATATACAGCCTAAATCTTCCCATTCCACTCCCTCCCTAGCCTTTCATTAGTGGGATTAATCACGTTTAGAATGTTGTAATGCTCTTTCCCACCATCCATTACTAGAAATTTCCCTTCACCTCAAACAGCAACCCTACACTCATTTCTTAACTCCCCATTGCCCCTTCCCCCATTTCTCTTAACCCAAACTCTGCTTTTCGTCACTATGGTTATATTCTCTGATAATTTCTTTGTGTTTACTGTGGGGCTTAAAATTAACCTCTTAAATCCATATCAATCTTGTTTTTCTTTGATACCACCTTCACTTCAATAGGACACATAAACTATGTTCCTATACTCCTCCATTCCCCCACCTTTATATAGTTGTCTAAAATTACATATTTTACATTGAGTTCAAAACCACTGATTTGTCCTTAGAGTTTGTGTATTTTATATCATGTAGGAAGTAACTAGTGGAATTACAGTTCAAAAATTATTGACTTCTATTTGTATTCCATTGTGGTTGGAGAATGTGCTTTGAGTATATTCAATGTTTTTTTTTTTTTTAATTTCTTGAGGCTTGTTTTATGTCCCAGCTTATGGTCCTTTCTCGAGAAAGATCTGTGATCACTAGAGAAAAGTGAGTGTCCTGGTGATTTGGGATGTAAGGTACTATATATATCTGTTAAAATTCTCTATATCACTTTCTCCTTTCCCTGTCTCTCCTCCAGCAGGGCTCCCCTCAGAATCTGAAGTAGGGCAGGTCTTTCATCGGCAAAGTCTCTCAGCATTTATTTGTCTGTGAAAAATTTAAGCTCTCCCTCAAATTTGAAGGAGAGTTTTGCTGGATAAAGTATTCTTGGTTCGAAATTTTTCTCTCTCAGAGTTTTAAATATGTCATGCCACTGCCTTCTCGCCTCCATGGTTGCTGCTGAGTAGTCGCTACTTAATCTTATGTTGTTTTCTTTGTATGTGGTGAATTGCTTTTCTCTTGCTGCTTTCAGAACTTGCTCCTTCTCTTCAGTATTTGACAGTCTGATCAGAATATGTCTTGGAGTGGGTTTATTTGGATTTATTCTATTTGGAGTTCGCCGGGCATTTATGCTTTGTGTATTTATATTGTGTAGAAGGTTGGGGAAGTTTTCCCCAACAATTTCTTTGAATACTCTTTCTAGACCTTTATCCTTCTCTTCCCCTTCTGGGACACCAATGAGTCTTAAGTTCGGACGTTTTATCTATCGTATCCCTGAGATCCATTTAGATTTTTTTGATTTTTTTCTCCATTCTTTCTTTTGTTCTTTCATTTTCTGTTCTGTGGGCTTCTAGGACACTGAAATGTTGTTCAGCTTCCTCTAGTCTTGTGAATATCCAGAGTCTTTTTAATTTGGCCAACAGTTTCTTTTATTTCCATAAGATCTTCTATTTTTTTATTTACTCTTGCTATGTCTTCTTTATGCTCTTCTAGGGTCTTCTTTATGTAGCTTATATCCTTGGCCATGGTCTTCTTGATGTCCTTTAAATCCTTTGCCATGTTTTCGTTCCTTGATTGTAGATCTTTTATTAACTTTGCGAGGTATACTGTATCTTCCGATATTTTGGTTTGTGTGTTTGGAGCTGGATTTTCCATATCTTCTGGTTTTATCATATACATTAAGATTTTCTGTTGTTTTTGGCCTCTTGGCATTTGTTTTGCTTGATAGGGCTCTTTCAAGTTGTAAAGAAAAAGGGATATTGATCTAATTTTTCAGGAACACAGTTTGGTGACGTACACTTTCTCTAACCAGCAGATGGCGTCTGTGAGTCACCTATATCCCTTGAGTCAGTTCTCAACCTTTTTTCTGCTTTGTGTGGGGAAATGATTCTTGTGGGTTCAGTTGGAGAACTCAGTTTGGGTGTGTTGCTGGAGCTGTCCGCCCTGAATGTGGGGTGTGTGTATGGGTAGCCAGGAAGGAAGGGCAGTTCTAATGTTCAAATCCCCCAGGATCCCGGAGATTCAAGGCCGCTGCAAAAGTCTAAGCCTTCATTTCAGTTCATCCCCAGCCTCTCTCTCTCGCTGATCCGTAAACCACCAGACTTGGCGTAGCGTCCCTGGGTTCTCTGAGCGGATCCCCCCTCCCAGCCGCGCTCCTCCAGTAGCTCAGCCAAGGGAAGGCTCTGCTATGTCATCAGTGCTTGCCGTCCCACAAGGGAAGCCGCGGGCCGCTGGGCCGTGCGGCAGCGCACTCCCAGCCCAAAGCAAAAATGGCCGAGCGGGGCGTCTCTGCCCCCTCCTCCTCGCACCGTTCCTCCTTCCCAGCTCCGGGACAACTGGCGGGGCTTTGGGCTGTGGGCACGGCCCCAGGCAGGAGTTTATCCAGCCCTCTGGGGGATAGCTGCTAGCCGCGGGGTTTCTTTCTGCTTCCAGGTCTCCCCTCCGTTCCCCTGAACCCAAAGGTATCTGCTGCAGGCTATCTTCCCGGCCAGACAGCAAGAGGCCAGCCCAGCCCCCTCTTGCTGTGTTTTACTGCATGGTTCCCACAATTGCTACTGGAGCCGCTCCTTTTTTTTTTAAACAGCCAGCTGGTCTCCATACGCTGAACCCTGGCTTCCCCAGCCCGCTGCGCGGCTGCGGGTCTTCCAGCCAGCTTACTCACTTGTTTCAGAATGCCGACTCCCGGTTTCACCAAGTATACGGCCCCTCTGGAGCTAGGAGCCCTCATCCAGTTGGTACATCACTGTAACCGGTATTCTAGGTCACTTTCTGGTTTTTAGCTAGTGTTTTTCATGGAGGCGTTTTTTTCGCCCTGTCTCAGCTAGCCGCCATCTTCTCTCCTCCTTACTTCTTTTTTGAAAGAGTTCAAGCAGGAATGGTGTCAATTCTTCTTGGAAAGTTTGGTAAAATTCCCTTGTAAAGCCAGCTGGCCATGGGCTTTTATTTGTAGGTAGATTTTTGATGACTGGTTGGATCTTTGTGCTTGTCATTGGTTTGTTGAGGTCTTCTATTTCTTCTTGGGTCAGTCTAGGTTGTTCATGTTTTTCCAGGAAATTGTCCATTTCCTCTAAATTGTCTAGCTTATTGGCATACAGTTTTTCATAGTGTCCTCTTATAATTTTTTTTTTTTTAATTTTTTTGGGATCTGTAGTAATTACCCTGCTCTCATTTCTGATTCTTATTATTTGGGTCTTCTCTCTTTTTGACTTTGTCAGTCTAGCTAAGGATCTGTCAATCTTATTGATCTCAAAGAACCAACTTTAGTTTTATTTATTCTCTGTATTTTTTTTTGTTGTTGTTCTCCAGCTCATTTATTTCTGTATTAATTTTTGTTATTTCTTTTCTTCTACTTGCTTTAGGGTTAGTTTGCTGATTATTCTCTAGCCTCTTCAGTTATTCAGTTAGGTCTTTGGTTTTAGCTCTTTCTTGCTTTTTGATGTATGCATTTAGAGCTAGCTATAAATTTCCCTGTCAGCACTACCTTCACTGCATCTCATAGGTTTTCATATGTTGTGTTCTCATTTTCATTCATCTCTAGATATTTACCTATTTCTCTTGCAATTTCTTCTTTAATTCACTGGTTGTTTAGGAGTGTGTTGCTTAACCTCCATATATTTGTGAAAGTTCCAGTTCTTTGGTGGTTATTGCTTTCTAGTTGCATTCCATTATGGTCAGAGAATGTGCTTTGAATAATTTTATTCTTTAAAGTTTATCAAGACTTGTTTTGTGCCCCACCATATGATCTGTCCTGGAGAACATTCCATGAGAACTTGATAAGAATATATATCCTGGTGTTTTGGGGTGCATTGATCTATATATGTCTGTTAGGTCTAATTCATTGATGACTTTTTTTTTAGTACTCTATTCCTTATTGATCTGCTGTCTAGTTGTTCTAACTATAGAAGAGAGTGATATATTAAAGTCTCCCGGTATTATTGTAGAAATGTCTATTGCTCCCTTCAGTTTAGCCAATGTTTGCCACGTGTACTTTGGAGCTCCTTGATTGGGTACATAAACACTTATGATTGTTATTTCATCTTGGTGAATTGTCCCTTTCATTAATATATGGGGTCCTTCCTTGTCTCTTGTGCCTTCTTTGCATTTAAAGTCTATTTTGTCTGATATTAGGATGGGTACCCCTGCTTTCTGTTGGCTACAAGTTGTGTTGAATATCTTTTTCCATCCATTCACTTTCAACCTATTTGTATCCTTGGGCCTAAGATGAATCTCTTGTAAATAGCATATAGATGGATCATATTTTTAAATCCATTCTGCCAATATGTGTCTTTTAATTGGGGAGTTTACTCCATTAACATTCAAAATTAATACTGTAAAGACAGTTCGTGATTCAACCATCTTATCCTTTGGTTTTTATTTGTCAGATATATTTTTTTTTTCTTTCTTTTTATCCTTTAAGCTACTCTTACTAACACTCTTCAATTCTGTACCCTCCTCCAGTCCCCTCTCTCCTGTCTTTTTTTTCAGTTGACAGAACTCCCTTTAGAATTTGTTTCAGGGCAGGTCTCTTGTTAACAAATTCTCTCAGCATTTGTTTGTCTGTGAAAATTTTAAACTCTCCCTCATTTTGAAGGATAGCTTTGCTGGATAGAGTTCTTGGCTTACAATTTTTCTCTTTTAGAATCTTATATCATACCACTGCCTTCTCGCCTCCATGGTGCCCTTTGAGTTGTCAGCACTTAGTCTTATGTGACTCCCCTTTTATGAGGTGAATTGCTTTTCTCTTGCTACTTTCAGGACTCTTTCTTTCTCTTCAGCAAATGACAGTCTGATTATTATGTGTCTTGGAGTGGGTCTATTTAGATTTATTCTCTTTGGAATTCATTGGGCTTCTTTGATTTGCATATTCATATTTTTTGTAATGGTTGGTAGTTTTCCGCAATTATCTCCTCAAATAATCTTCCTAGCCCTTTAGTCTTCTCAGTGAGTCTTATATTTGTTTGATTTGTGTTGTCAATGATTTCCCTGAGATCTAATTCAAATTTTTCTGTTTTTTTCACCATTTGTTATTTTGTGTGTTTGAATTCAGTTACTCTGCTCTCTAGTTTTCTTATTCTTTCTTCTTTCTCTTCAAATCTGCTGTTTTGTGTCTCTAGAGTATTTTTATTGTTCATCTACAGTATCTTTCATTTCTGTATGATCCGCTATTTTTTCTTTCAAATTCTTCTTTATGCTCTTCTAATTCTTCTTGATATCTTTTATGTCTTTAGCCAACCAATTGAAGTTATTTAGGAGATTTGTATGAATATCTTTGATTAGTTGTTACAAATTTTGTGTCTTCTCTGGCTTTTTAATTTGGTCATTTGGCTTGGCCTTATCTTCTTACATCTTCCTGTGTTTTGTGATTTTTTTTGTTTCTAGGCATTTGATTATCTTGATAAGGTTATTTTGAAAGTTGGTTTCCCTCGCTCACTTAAGATTTTGTAGTTGCTTGGGTTTGCATTGAATGTTTCCTTTGGCACTTGGTTTGCCAGTTATTCCCAGTCAATTCATGCCTGGGGCCTCAAGCAGGAGGTGCAACTTTATTTGTTGTCTGTAGAAGGCTGGGCATAAAAGCCGTTTGCTAGAGCACTTCCCTGTCTTCCCAGCAGATGGTGCTCTTGGGTCATCTCTTTACCTCTAGCTCTCCCCGACTGCAGTAGCCCCCTGGGTGAGGGCCTATACCGGCAACAATCTGGTCAATGCCACAGGCCTCCATGTGTGCTGGAAGCTGCCAGCCCTGGAGCTGGGGATGGGCACGGTGCACCTCGGTAGAGAATCCACTTGTGGGCACGATGGGTCTGGTGATTCCCAGGCTCCTGCATGGAATGACCTCGAACTGTGGGACTGAGAGGTTCAACTTCCACAGCCCGCAGCCAGTCTGGGAGTGCCGTGCTTTTCTCCGGCCCACAAGGCCCTGGCGGAGGGCACCCGTGGGCCTCTCAGGCGGGAAAGAGCTCCTGGTGCTGCAGTGTGGCTTCCTACCTATTCCCCAGCTCTCTGCCCATCCTCTCTGTGAGCTCTCTGGGCCTCCGTAGAGAAAGAATAGAAGCAGCGGCACTCAGAGTGTGCCTATTGCCAGCCAATTGTCAGATCAGCTCTGCTCTATGTCCCCTCCTCCTCAAGCAGAGGGCACCCCAGTCTCCCCAAAAACCAGGCACCCACAGTGATCTGCCTCAGTGATGGGGGTAGGCACTGGGCACCACAGTGGGGTGTCTGTGTTTGGATAAAACAAGTCTGCTAGCTCCCGGGTTCCCCCATGGGAACTCAACACTGCAGACCTGAGAGGGAGGATCTTCCCAGCTGGCTGTGGAGGTGGGAGTGTGGGAGTGCACTGCTCCTCCAGCACTGATCTGGCTGGCATAGCAGCTGGCCCCAGGAGTGGGCGCAATTAAATAAACTCACCCTGACCTCTCAGTCATAATTTCTCCACTTTTGTATCCCAGTCCTCCCTATATAATGTAGAAATCCCTGTATGGTCACTCGTACTCTGGAGTCACTGTCCCTGTCATTTTCTGCATTGTCTCTAGTTGTTCCACCGTAGAGGAGTGAGGTCTGCCTCTCCTGTTCCACCATCTTCCCGGAAGTCGTCTTCTTGCTTTTGATTGCATTCTCTTATAACATTATGCACCAGACACTGAATTAGACACTGATGATAAAATTTTGGGTGAAAACAGACATTGTTTCTGATTTTACAGTATCTATGGGCATGGTACCAGGGAATGTGCCAGGAGAGGAGTGGTCTTTTATTAGATGCTTGTGTCCTTCTCAGTTTCTTTAGTTTTCCTTAGAGAGAATAAGGCCTATCTCCAGGTTTACTGAGTTGAAAAGTACCTGTAGATCCTTTTTAAAACGAGGTAAAGTGTACCTATTTGGAAGAGTTCTTTTTGTTGTTGCTGCTGTTGTTCATTAAATGGGATTAACACGTGTAGTTTGGATGATTTAGCTGTGAGCTTTCTGAACTTTTGAGCCCTTAAAACTTTAAAGATTTTTGAATTTTTGTATGTTTTGCATTTCATCAGATAAACCGTCTTTTACAGATCTAGTACTAAATCTAGGAAGAATTTTCAGCGACTGGCTCTACGTTATGTTTCTTCTTTGAGCTTGTTTTGATTGAAGCTGTCAGTCTGGGTCCAGTCTAGAGATAAAACAACACAGTGATTTTAAACAAGGGAAATTTAATATAAAAAAAGTTTTGAACTATAATAAAAGATGATATAAAAGAACTCTATATGGTACCCTAGAACTGAGAGAGAGTATCCAAGGAAGGACAAACTTGGGAGGGAAGTCCTGCCTAAGACAGGTTCAGACCCACTGGATGGTAGAGAAGTTCTCTGGTTTGCCTGGACTAGAGCTAGTCTATAGTTGCTGAGCAACTGATATTTATTAGAGCTGTTTATTTCAGCAGGGAAGCCATGCTCGTGACTGAGTATGTGGTATACATGGAGTGTAGGGTCTGTAGTGCTGGCGGGATGCCTGTAGTGGGAGATGTTTGTGTTGGGAGGTTGCAGGAAGGTGATCACCACCATACACTTTGGAAGAGTGGCTTGGGCAGAGCATCACTGGATGCCTTCACACCCACACTGATGACTGAAGGTGCAGCCGCCAGGAAGCAGCAGGAGATCCTCTTCAAGTTGAATTTGGAATTGAGAGACAATAAATTGATATTGACATGGAAACTAATAAGGTTTTAGGAAGGTTTTGGTGGGAGAGAACATCATAGGGAAAATCTGAAATGTCTCACCTATCTTTCTCTGCCCTCCCTTATTTGCAACTCATATCATATAGCCTTTCCAAACCAAGAAATGTGGGCATATAAATAAGGTAGCAAAATTTCAGGTCATTTGGAAAACTAAGGCATTGTGAGAAACCTTGGGCCAATATTTTCAAAATTAATGAATTTGATAACTTGTAAAAGAAAATAGTTCATGAGCTAGAAAGCCAATACTGTTATAAATATTCTGGAATTATATGAATGGTACTCTAAATTGGTATCAAAGAAAGAAGTATAGCTCATTCTTTTCATTACTTTTCATCTAGGTAGTCATATAGCTATTATATGAATAGTTCTGAGATTAGAGGATTCCATTTGGAACCGTTTGTTTCTTAGCATACCCTTGCTTCAATTAAGCTATGATTTACTTTACTGTGTCTTCATATCAGTCTTAATTCTGCCCTCCAAGACAATTTCATATACATTTTACAGACCTTCTAATATTGAAACCAACAGAAGTAATGTTTCTTCCATCCTTCCTGTCTTTAGGCTAAGTGTTTATATTTTCCAAGTTATTTCTTTGAAGAAGTTTTATGTTTCTTTACCATCATTGTCTCCCATTTCTGGGTGTTTCCAGCTTCCAATGATCCTTTAAAAATGGGGCACCAGATGTCCGAAATGCATAGAACAGAATTGGAGGACTCTACATTTGATTCTTTAATAATTTATTATTTATGTGGCTCCTGGCAATGCGCTAGATGTGTGTGTGTTTGCACACACATGTGTATAGGTATGTGTGTGTAGGGGTTGCAGAGGTGGTGATGAATAAGAAGGCATGACCTACCATGAGGAACTCAGTGGTGGAAATATATAAATAGATAAAACTACATGACAGCCAGGTAAGTGCTGATTCAGAGAAATGAAGATAGAACAACTCTTACAGAAACATAGAAGATGAGGCAGCTAAGTGGCCTGGAAAAATCAAGAAAGATTTCACTCAGGAAGGGGATACTTGAGTTGATCTAGAAAAATGAATGAAAGTTTGCTATCAAAGAAATTGGGTGGAAGAGAATATTTTAGACAGAGAAAGTGGCTTGGTATGTTCCGCTAAGAATGTTGGATATTATCCTTTCACAAAAGGAAGGGGCTAGCATTTAACATTTTTGATGTGGCCTAAAATGAATGTTATTTTTTGTTCATTCTTATACTGAAAAATTCATGCAGTTTTTTTTCAGATACTAAAACATTTCCCTTTTATTCAGTAGCCAGTCCTTAAAACCCTGTATCATAGCAACATAGTAACTCACTATGTTACTTAGTAATTTTTTAGATAGTAAGGCTAGAATGCAGGCCTATTTAGTTTTTGCTCAGAGATATAGAGCTATTCATATTGAGGTTCCTAGGATGTTTTAGTTAAAATAGGTTCCCAGAATATGTTTGAGTAGTTTTATAACCTGATGTTTAGAGAGAAGTTTATTTCTTAGGTGGCAGTAGTAGATGGTATTTGATCTATTAAACCATTTACTTGGTTGGATTTTGGGGCAGAGCACAAGAGGAAGGAAACAAGTACAAAGAAGTCTCTTGGAGGCAGTCTAGAAGCACTGATTGTGGGGAGGAATATTGCCCATATTTTGACTCAGCTAAGCCTGGAGGGAACTTGATGGTGCCTCTGACAAACTAATAATTCATCGTCCCTTCATATCATTTCAGTAATTTTTTTAAAAAGAAACTCATGAAAAATTTTATTCAGAAATGGATTTACTTATTTTATTACAAGTCAAAGCAGAATAAATATTCTCATAAATGAACAATGTGTAGCAATGTTTCTCACATTTCTCTATTTCTTGTTTGCGTTTGTGTGTATGTATGCTTCTGAGTCATATTTCTTAGGGTTTAAAATTTAGGTAAGTTATCTTTGTTCTTTCCCTTATTAGCTGGGCTAACTTGGGCAAGTTGAAGCTCTGAGCTTCAATTTATAAAGCAGAGTTAAGGATACCTACCTCACACAGTTATAAATAAGGTAATACCTGTTAAATATTTGCTGAGCACAGTGCCTGGCACATGGTAAGTTAGCTATTATTGGCAAACAGAATTAAGCTAGTATGTGGTTTCAGAGTATTGATTAAGACTGCTTGCCGCCACTCAGCTGCCTGTATCTATGAATATTTTGTAGCAACAGAAATAGGTCAATTCTAGTGAGGGATGAGTAAAATATATATTTTTTTCCACTGGAGGGCACTGTCTACTTTGGCAGTAACAAGATTAAGAAACTACCTGATTGATGCACCCCTTAAATTGGCTTTGAATTCAGCCAGACATTCTTTGTCCTGTAACATTTCTTGAAGGTTGTGCTTGAAGGAAGGCTTGAAGGATGTGTCCTACTTCTTTCCCACATGAAGGTATAATGGCTTTTTTTGTTTTGAGGAGGGGGAAGGATGTCTCTACATTCTGTAAGCTAGAAATAGTCTTTAGACTTAAGGCATTATGATTCCTGCCCAAATTTTCTTCCTTTCCCTTTAGCAGGCTTCAGGCTCAGGGTTTCTGTTAGACCATTGGTCTGGTTTGCCAATGCTGCCGTTATGCAAAATACCAGAAATGGATTCACTTTTATAAAGGGAATTTATTCGAGTACAAATTTAAAGTTCTAAGGCCATAAAGGTGTCCAAACTAAGGCATCAATAAGAGGATACCTAAATTGAAGGAATGCCAATGGTGTCCGAAACACCTCTTTCAGCTGGTAAGGCACATAGCTGGTGTCTGCTAGTCCTTTGCTCCTGGGTTGCGTGTCAAAATGGCTTTCTCCAAAATGTCTCTGGCCTTCTGTCTCTCTTAGCTTCTCTCAGCTATCAGCTTGATTCTCCTGGGGTGTTTCTCTCTAAGCATCTGGGAGTCCTCTCTTAGCTTCTCTGGGGCAAACTCTGGGCTTCATCTCTTGGCTTTGCATCTCTAAACATCCTTCTGTTCTGCATCTCAGTGGTCTCCAAGTGTCAGCAAGCATCTGGGTCTGTGTGGGCTCTTAGCTTCTCTCTTAAATACTCCAGTGAACTAATCAAGACCCACCCTGAATGGGTGGGGTCCATACCTCCATGGAAATAATTTAATCAGAGGTTCCACCCTAATCAACAGACTAATCAGTCTGCACTCAGAAGATTGCATTAAATAATATGGCTTTTCTGGGGGACATAATATATCCAAACTGGCACAACCATTAATGAACTTGCATTCTGCCAGATCTCTTTCCTCCCCACACTGATACAATGAAAGAGTGTTTGAGCCTTGACACATCTTTTTGCCAGTGTAAATGAGTGGCCATTGAGAATGTAGAAAGAATAATAATTGGCTGTGGGTCTTCAGCAAGGTATAGGTTTGAGATAGTGAGCTGGGAGTGGAGGTCGAGGGAAGTTACCTATTACTTCTTATAAAGAGTATCAAAAACTACAACGTCCACAACACAATATCTGTTACCAACTGCAAATACTGCAGTAACTCAATTCTGACTACTTGGAATTAGGCCAGACTCCTCTGGTTAAGGGCAGTCGTTTACAGGATTCCTCTTTAGGCACTGGTTGCAAGTTTGGGGGTCTCCAGGGTCACCTGTGCTTCTGACCAATTGGCTACAAATTCATGGTTTCCCCCTGGGTTTGGTAATTCACCATAATGAGTGACCTACAGAACTCACTGAAAGTGCTATACATAACAATTATAATTTTATTACGGTAAAGGGATACAAATAAGCCAAAAGAAGAGATGCATAGGGTAAGGTCTGTGAGTGTCTCCAACACAAGCTTCCATGTCCTCTCCATGTGGAGTCAGAATACATCACCCTCCTGGACAGAGATATATCTTCTCAATCATAGAAGCTCATCGGGGCTTTCAGTGTCACAAATTTCTGTGGGGTCTCATTATGTAGGCATGATTGGTAGAATCAATGTCCATGTGGATGAACTCAATCTGTAGCCCCCTTTTCCTCACATAGGTCTGGGAGGTGAGCTGATATGACTATGCTCAAAGCCCAAACCTTGTAATCAGATGATTGGTCCTTCTGGTGTGGCCAGCCTCCACGCTAAGGCTGTAGGTGTGGCTAGCTTGCCCCACCCTATAACTATCAGGTGTGGTCCTGGGCCCATTAGAACAAAAGACATTCCTGCCACTGGAAATTCCAAAGATTAAAAGGTTGCTTTCCCAGGAACTGGGGACAAAGACCAGCCAATTTTTCATTAAACTACAATTCTCATCCTTGAGGCTGCCTCCCTATATATACACAGCAAGTTTATCTAGTAGGCTAAATTGGTGCCTGTAGTCACCCTAACATCTCTTATCTGCTCAAATTGTTTCCTATTTTAAGTCGGAAGAAAAGACAAGGTATGGAGTGGGAAAGGGGAAAGGCAAAAAGGGGCAACCAAAGGTGAAATACAGAATTTGATAACCTCACAATTTCAAACTGACAGATCCTGTTTAGGTTAATCTTTGCAAGGATTAATAGAAGCTTTGGATTTCTACTTGGTGACCACACCTACAAAGTAATTTTGCAGATGTTATAACATCCACATCCTGGTCTGCATGTGACTTATAGTTCTCTCTTGTTTCAGTCCCAGAATGTCAAATGTTAGGACCCAATAACTATGTCAGGCCTCCACTTAGCTATGGCTGCAAAAGGAACCCTCCAAATATGAAAGCGTGAATTAGGGTATAGGGAGAAGGTGTGAGTAGTAGAGTGGAGAATCTTCCAGGATGACTGAAATGATAGGCATCCTGTAATGTTTATTGGGGATAAAAGAAGGAGGCCCCCCTTTGCTTGATCTTTATAGGGTCCTGAAATGTAAATATACCCTACCACCACTGCCTTTCCCACCTTGCATCACTCTACTCTGTAGGCCATGGTGGCCTGACGTTCCTTAGGAGATGGCCTCCATGCTTATGGTTGACACCTATGATTTTCCAGGTATTGGAGTTCCCTGGTGGTGCTATCCAGTGGGCCTGGTACAGGAACAATGTCAATGACTATCTCAGTGATGAAGAAGAGGCCTTTGTCACCAGCCTGAACAGTCAGAGATCACATGGAGTCCACCCAGTCCATTTCTCTCTGATCCTTGTTTTTAGGTTCAGATGTAAAAGTTCAAGTTCTTAAATCATCTGTGAGCAAGGACCTCCCTGGCTAGGCCTCACTTGTTAAGAATGACCCAAATCTCTCCATCTTGGGGAGATGAAAGTTAAAACATGGGACTGGATCAATAATTTGAATGGTATTTTGCCCAATGACCACACATTCTGATCTTGAATGAAAAAGGAGGCAAGGCAGGAATGCTTTTTTTTTTTTTTTTTTTTTTTTTTTTTTAATTAAATTCAGTTTTATTGAAATACATTCACACACCATACAATCAGCCATGGTATACAATCCACTGTCCACAGTATGATAACATAGTTATGCGTTCATCACCACAATCTATCTCTGAACATTTTCCTTACATCAGAAAGAACCAGAACAAGAATAAAAAATAAAAGTGAAAAAAGAACACCCAAATCATCCCCCCATCCCACTCCATTTGTCCTTTAGTTTTTATCCCCATTTTTCTACTCATCCATACACTAGATAAAGGGGGTGTGATCCACAAGGTCTTCACAATCACACTGTCACCCCTTGTAATCTGCATTATTATATAATTGTCTTCAGGAGTCCAGACTGCTGGTTTGGAGTTTGGTAGTTTCAGGTATTTACTTCTAGCTAGTCCAATACATTAAAACCTAAGAGGTGTTATCTATGCAGTGCATAAGAATGTCCACCAGAGTGACCTCTCAACTCCATTTGAAATCTCTCAGCCACTGAAACTATTTCGTCTCATTTTGCATCCCCCTTTTGGTCAAGAAGATACTCTCAGTCCCATGATGCCGGGTCCACATTCATCCCTGGGAGTCATATTCTGTATTGCCAGGGAGATTTACACCCCTGAGAGTTGGGTCCCACGTAGAGGGGAGGGCAGCGAGTTCACCTGTCAAGATGGCTCAGTTAGAGAGAGAGGGCCATGTCTGAGCAACAAAGAGGTACTCAGGGGGAGACCCTTAGGCACCATTACATGCAAGTTTAGACTCTCCTTTGTGGTAATGAGCTTCATAAGGGCAAGTCCCATGCTCGAGGGCTCAGCACATCAAACCACCAGTCCCAATGTTTGTGACAACATCAACACCAGTCCAGGTGAGGATGTCCAACACATCCGCACCTTCCCCCAGATCCTCAGGGCTGGGGAGGGGGATGCTGTAAATATACTTTTTAGTATCTGCCCAAATTACTCTGGGATGTGTCACTATTTCACTCCAGCCTATACTAACCTACCGTATCTCACTCAGGAATGCTTTTGATGTTGATGATTCAAATACGGGGTGGAAATAGAGACAGCTAACAGGTTTTCCAAAAGCTACTCACTTAGAAGCAGTCAGCAGGTGGTTCTACTGGAACTACATTGTACATAATCTAGATTGCAACACTAGAAATAATCATCCTGTTAATAAAGTGGGACCCATCCTGCCTGCAGGGGAAGCTAATAAATGTTGATTAATTGATTCTGATCATGAACCTTTTTTAAATGATCCTGGGTCCTGAATCTGGGATTGGGGAGAAGTGAGATCTGTGCTGTAGAGCATAGGCAGGCAAAATATTGCCCTCAGGCCACATCTAGCTGCGCCTGTTTTTATATAGCCTGCAAGCTAAGAATGTTTTCTACATTTTTAAATGGTTGAAAAATTAAAAAGTAATATTTTATGACAGGTAGAATTATAGAGAATTCAAATTTTAGTGTCTATAAAAGTTTTATTGGAAGACGGCCACACTTATTTGGTTGTGTATTTTCTATGGCTGCTTTTGCACTGAAACAGCAGTGTTGAGTAGTTGCAAGAGAGACCATATGTGGTGCTTTCATCACTGTGCAATGCCGCTCGGCACACTACAGATTGCAGTGATGCAATTATAACTCAAAAGTGTTTTGAATGCTACACATATCATTGTATCACAATATTTTATCTTAGTTTTTATTACTAGTGCATACCCCTCATGTCAAAAGAAAAAAGTAGACTTCAAATGTCACACTTTTAAGGCACAGTGAAGTGTAGATTATTTTGTTTTTGAACTAGTTGGCAAAGCATTGTGTTTGTTATGCAGTGACACCATATCTATGCTAAAAGAATACAATTTACATCAACATTACTAGACTAAGCATCCATCACAGTATTTCCGTCTCACAATTGATTCCAACTCACCGCTGATTGCTCACAATCAGACAAATTAGAAAATTTAAAATGGAACATCTCATCACAGCATAATTTCTTCAGAAAAATAAAAAATGAAAATGAGTCTGAAGCTACATTAAGGTTTTGAGTGACTCATTTGTTAGCCAAGTAAGGAAAGCTACTTACCAATGGTGGGTTAATTAAACAGTGTTTGATTGCAGCAACTGAAGGGATGTGCCTTAGAAAATAAACCTGTTTAAGATTTTTGGAGACAATAGTTGCTCAAGTTATTTAGGACATTGGGAACAACATCAGTGGTCAATTAAAAAGCAGGGCAAATGATATCAAGTTGTTTTTCTTGTCTTTTGATGACTCAATAGTCTACTGCTACTGCTCAGTTATTTATTCAAGGAATCAATGCCAAGTTTGAAATGACAAATAATTAACCTCTGTGAATAGTCTATATGGATGGAGACTATATTCAAGGTAGTTGAGAAAACACTGTCAGTAAACCTGAAGTAGAATCTAAGATGTATTCCAACTGATAGTAATAAAAACATCTGGAGCTGAAAAAAGCTTATTGGACAAGTGTAAAAATCTTGTGAAAATGTAAGATGTCTAAAGTCTATAATTATTCATGATATTTATCAGAAAGTGCTTAGCAGAAAATATTTGAAACTACTATGTATTACTAAATCAGTAGTGTCAATGGTGAACTTCATTTGCTCTTTTGAACTTAATCAGAATCAGTTCTCTGATTTTTTGTCAGAAATAGAAGTTGAATATCCTGCCTTGCCTTACCATAAGGCACATCAATGGTTAAATTTTATTGTGAATTTTTTTTAACTCAGGGCTGATATTGAAGTTTTTCTGAAGTAGAAAAACCAGCCTCAACTGTTATGAAACAGTGAATGGGTTTGGATATCAGCTTTTGAAGCAGGCTTCATAATTTTTTCTTAAGGAATTCAACCTAAAATTGCAAGGTAAAGAGATGCTTATATGCAAATCTCATATCATGGCAATGTAATTTTGATGACAGCTAACATTGTTTGAATCACAAGTAATGCCAGACACTTCCCATGCTTTCAGATAAACCAAGAGAGATATCCACTCCCATGTCCATTTGCCGTGGATATTTTCCAAACTCAAACTACAGTTCCAGCAGCGTTTTTCAGGCTTCCATTATTAAACTAGAGGAATGGGTAGCAACAGACAAGATGGAATTTAACAAAGGATTATGAATACTGAATCTCTATTTAATTTTCTTTTTCTTGGTTGCTAGGGTACTAGAATAGCTAGAGGGAAAGGACTGAAGTGGTAGAACTATAACTGGCATTCTTTGAAATTTGCTCTATAGCTATTTGTTAAATTGTACTTTGAATATATGTTATATTTCACAATAAGGAAATAACTGAAACTGTGGAACTGTAACCCATAACATTCTTTGAAATTTGCTCTCTAGCTACTTGTTAAATTGCACTTGGAAAGTTATCACTTCCATGTATATATGTTATGTTCTGCAATAAAAAATATGATAAAAAAGATGAAATACATAAAGTCTCAATCAGATCAGCATTAACAGATGAACATTTGTAATTGATTTTGTTGTTAAGGAACATTAAATTTAGACCCCAATTAAGCAAAATATAATCCTGTAAAAAATTACATTTTTCTCATTAGTAGACTTGTATTACAAAAATGTACACAATTATTATATTTTGAATTTTATTAGTAAAAATTTTGTGGAGATTTATTTTCTTTCTTGAAGTATCTACATAATATTTTTGATTTTGCTTCTTAGACTGCAAAACCTAAAATATTTACCATCTTACCCTTTATAGGAAAAGTTTGCCAATCCCTGCTCTAGAAGAATGTTGTTGGAATGTAGAATTGAGAAGTAACCTCTAAGTACGTGGCAGAAACATTTATTGAATACCTATACTCATATGGAAACTCAGTATAAAGGACTGAAGTTTTCTATATATTTTAAATACTTATCGATAGATCCTTTGTACCAGAGACCTCTGAACATGGAAAGCAGCACCAACAACTATGTAGTTTAGTGATCAATCCTTTAACATATAAAAATCAAAAATCAACTTTTCTTGAGCATTTAAACAATGATTATAAATGTGATTACATTCCCTTGTAGCAGATAAAACCTACAGAAATAAGAGTGATTAAAAAAAAATGTCTATGGTTTTGCTTAAACCTAAAACATCAACAGCACAATTTTAATCCATTTATTATTTCTGTATTAGATCTTATAATTTCATTGGTTATTGTTGTATAATATTTTGACTCTTTTCTAGGATTTCAGTAATCTCAGGTGATGTTGCAAGAACTGAATTATCAAGAGTTAATTGTTGGTTGAAATATTGGGCCTCCTTGTAGGATCCTTAGGGGAATCCCTTTTTTATAGTGAAGTTTTACATGTTACATCATGGTACTTTTAAGTACTTGTCTTTCCTACAGATTTTAATTTTTAAAATTTGATTTTTATCACAAATAATTTGATCTTTAAATTTCTAATAGCCAGCAGTACTTGGGCCATTGTGTTATTATTATATTTTATTGACCTAGTGTGTTGGCATTATTAAAAACTTATGCATTTCTCAAAAGATTTTATTATAATTAGTAAACCATCCAAAATTTTTTTCCACTAAGAGATTAAGAATGACTCTGTAATTATCCCTTCTCTTTAAAACATTTAGCTAATTCCATCATTTCGGAACACACGGTTGAATAATTCTTTTACTTGATGACCACAGGTGTTAATTAACTGAGGCAAAGAGAGTAGAACTGGACTTGTTTTGATTCTGCCAGCAACTTAGTGTGTTACTTTGGGAAAAGTGCGTAGCCTCTCAGCCCAGCTGCAACATTCTTTGAGTCAATGTTTCAGTGTGATTTACTGTAGATTGTTTGATGATTTGCTTGTCTTGTCATTTAAATGAATGCTAAGAGCTCACAGATAATGCTGGTCTTGGAGTGCTGTGTTTTCACACTTCAAAGAAAGAACAGCAAAACATGAAATTGTGTAAAACTTGCTTTGAAGATTTATTTAGAACTATTGGCTGATAAGACCAAGGAAAAGGTCATACTGTATTTCATGAAGTTTAAGAGACCCATTTTCAGAGATGTTAAAATGTGAAATAATATACACTAGTGTGGAAATGTGGAAAGCCCCAAAGTCAACTCCCCATCACTTGAGCACAGATTAGCCTGCAGGCTTGTTGGAGCATAGGCTGCCTGATCAAAAGAGTACATTCTTACCTCATGGTCTCTTCCGGAGGTGCTTATAGCCAGAAATATGGAATACAATGTAATTGACTAAGTGTGGTTACCTAGTGAAGACGGGTTGGGACTTGAAGTCTCAGCTCAAAATTACAATTTCAGTGAAGCCTTGTCTTTTCTGACCTCAGGCTCAATCACTCTTCTGTATCATCACAGGACCCTGTACATTCTTCAGGCATTATACTCAGCACATTTAATTGTAATTATTTGTTTTCTTTTCTGTTTCTCCTCTTTAATATCCCCAAGGAGTGGCACAGAGTCTGGAATATAGTAGACATTCCACACATGGTTATTGAAAGACTGTAGGTAGGAAGATAGAAAGGAAAGAAGGATGAATGACTGTTGGTGGACTGTTTGGTAGCAGTTTTTAATTATTCAGGCTGCCACTTATCACCAGGAAAGATGATGCAGAATGGATTTTATGTGGAAATTTTACTTTTAGTAACAAGATTATTCCAAAAACCACATAGGAAAATCAGTTGCATTATTTGGCGGCAAGACTGATAAAGGGTGCTTTGTAACAACATATAAACTGCGTAATTTCGGACCATTACTGCATCTATTTATGCCTGTTTCTTAACCTGCAAAAGGGGAATAATCATAGTACTTATCTGAAAGGATTACTGTAAGGATTAAATCATAAAATCTAAAAGTATGTAAAGCACTTAGCACAGCCCTGGCACATTGTAAGAGAAGGCAATAAAAGTTGCATAGCCTGGCTCATTGTAAGAGAAGGCAGTAAAAATTAACTGTTTTTATAATCTATGTATGCATCATCAGGGGGCAAAAAGTCAGATTACTTCAAGGCAAAATTGATAAATAACCAGTTTCTTACCATAAACCACATTGAATAAGGGACCAAAGAGGTGTCTTATTTGTCTCTCATTTGAGTGACCCCCCTACTTTCTCTTTCTTTCTTTTTCTTTCAGCAAGACAGTTAAATTAAAAACCAGTTTCCTTATTTCATTTCCTTACCGTTCAGCTGTATATAAGTACTACCTTTGCTGAGAATTGCCATTCTTCCCTTAGGGATCTCCCAGTGTGCTAGATCTTTTTTTCTCTTTCAGTCAATTGTTTGGCCAGTGGACAACTCAACTTTTTTTTTTTCGTACATTTATATATATATATATTTTTTATTGAGATTGTTCAGATACCATACAACTATCCAAAGATCCAAAGTATAGAATCACTTGCCATGGTACCATCATACAGCTGTGCATCCATCAACACAATTAATTTTTTTTCAATTTTTAGAACATTTTCATTACTCCAGAAAAGAAAGAAAGACAGAAAAAGAAACTCAGATCCTCCCACACCCATAACCCCACTTTCTTCCATTATTGATTCATAGTTTTGGTGTAGTACATTTGTAACTGTTGATGAAAGAATGTTAAAATACTGCTAATTGTAGTATATAGTTTGCAATAGGTATATATTTTTTTCCTATATGCCTCTTTACTATTAACTTCTAGTTATAGTGTCGTACATTTGTTCTAGTTCGTGAGAGAGATTTCTAATATTTGTATAGTTAATCACGGACATTGTCCACCACAAGAATAACTGTTTTATACATTCCCATCTTTTAACCTCCAACTTTCCTTCTGGTGACATGCGTGACTCTGAGCTTACTGTTTCCACCAACTTTACACACATTTCAGCACTGTTAGTTATTCTCACAACATTCTACCATCACCCCTGTCTATTTCCAAACATTTAAGTTCACCCTAGTTGAACATTCGGCTCATAATAAGCAATCGCTCCCCATTCTTTAGCCTCATTCTTTATCCTGGTAACTTATATTTCATGTCAATGAGTTTAGATGTTAGTTCATATCAGTGAGACCCTGCAATATTTGCCTTTATGTGTCTGTCTTATTTCACTCAATATAGTGCCCTCAAGATTTCTTCATCAACCCATTTCTTTTAAGATGGTTTTGTTCACACACCATACATTCTGTCCTAAGTAAACATTAGTTGGTTCCCTGTATAGTCATGTATTTATGTATTCAGCACCATTGCCACTCTCTATATAAGGACATATCCGTTTTTTCCATAAAGACAGAGGGAGAGTTAAAGAAGGCAGAGAGGCAAAAGAAAAATGAGAAAGAGAAAAAACAAACAAAACAAAACAGAACTTGATAGCTAGAAAGCAACAAAAGGAAAGATAGCATTAATCTAAAATAGAATGAAGAGTCAGACAACATCACCAAAGCCAGGAGTCCCAAACACTTCCCCCCCACCCCCCCCACCCTGATACGCATTTAGCTTTGGTATATTGCCTTTGTTATAGTAAAGGAAACATAATACAATGTTTCTGTTAATTGTAGTCTCTAGTTTGCATTGATTGTATTTTCCCTATAATCCCACCCTATTTTTAATACCTTTCAATGTTGAGATTCATTTTACCTCATGTAAAAACATATTTGTACCTTTTATTACAATTGTTGAGCACCCTAGGTTTCCCTGAGTTACACAGTCCCAGTCTTTATCATTTGTCTTTTGTTCAGGTGTCCCACATAGGCCTAGCCTTCCTCTTTCAACCATATTCACAGTCATCTTTGTTCAGTGTACTTACATTGCTGTACTACTATCTCCCAAAATTGTTTTCCAAACCTCTCACTCCTGTCTTTTCCTTTCTGTCTGCAGTGCTTCCTTTAGTGTTTCCTGTAGAGCAGGTATCTTGTTCACAAACTCTGTCATTGTCTGTTTGTCAGAGAATATTTTAAGCTCTCCCTCATATTTGAAGGATAGTTTTGCTGGATATAGGATTCTTGGTTGGTGGTTTTTCTCTTTAAGTATCTTAAATATATCATCCCACTTCCTTCTTGCCTCCATGGTTTCTATTGAGAAATCTGCACATAGTCTTATCAAGCTTCCTTTGTGTGTGACGAAATCACTTTTCTCTTGCTGCTTTCAGGATTCTCTCTTTATCTTTGATGTTTGATAATCTGATTATTAAGTGTCTTGTCATAGGCTTATTCAGATCTATTCTGTTTGGGGTATGCTGCGCTTCTTGGACCCGTAATTTTATGTTTTTCATAAGAATAGGAAATTTTCATTGATTATTTCCTCTATTATTGCTTCTGCCCCTTTTCCCTTCTCTTCTCCTTCTGGGACACCAATGGCACACACATTCTTCCTTTTCATTTTGTCCTTAAGTACCCAGAGACATTGCTTGTATTTTTCCATTCTTTTCCCTATCTGTTCTTTTGTGTGTAGACTTTCAGGTGCCTTGTTCTCCAGTTCCTGAGTGTTTTCTTCTGCCTCTTGAGATCTGCTGTTGTATGTTTCCATTATGTCTTTCATTTCTTGTGTTGTGCCTTTCATTTCCATAAATTCTGCCAGTTGGTTTTTCAGACTTTCAATTTCTACCTTATATATACCCAGTGTTTTCATTAAACGGTTCAGCTTTTTCACCATATCTTCCCTAAACTTTGTGAATTGACTTATTATTAGTTGTTTTAATTCCTACATCTCAGTTGAAGTGTAAGTTTGTTCCTTTGACTAGGCCATAACTTCAGTTTTCTTAGTGTAGGTTGTAGTTTTCTGTTATCTAGGCATGGTTTCCTTGGTTACCCCAGTCAGGTTTTCCCAGACCAGAATGGCCTCAGGTCCCAGAAGGAAGAAATATTCAGTATCCAGTTTCCCTGAGAGTGTGTCTTAGAAAATTGGTACACCCTGTGATGCCTCAGGTCACCGTGCTTTTCTGCCTAGGAGGTGGCGCCTGTCAGCCTGTAATTCCAGACTGGTGTAAGGAGGTGTGGCCCTTGGCTGTTTTTCCCTAGGCTCTGAGGTCTGGTTCTGAATGGAAGGCAGGTAGCAGAGCTAAGCCCCACCCCTTTCCTCTTGGAGAATATAGACCCCTCTAGGGAGAGGTCATTAGCATTTCAATGGTCTCTCTCTGCCTGTGCCGTCTCCACCCTTGTCTGGGTCAGAGCACCGGGAACTGAAAATGGCTGAGGCTTTCTCCACTGAGCCGAAAAAAGGGACAGAAAGTTCCCTTCAGGGCTAGTCCACAGCAACCCTCCAGCTCTCCAAGGTCAGTCATTAACCAAAGCCTCTGTCTGCTTGTTGGGGATTTGCATCTCGTAGTGAGCAGTTCACACTCGCTAATTAAAACCCTAGTTGGAGCTCAGCCGAGCTATATTCGCTTGCTGGGAGAGAACTTCTCTCTAGCACCACGAGGCTTTGCAGATTGGGCTGTGGGGGGAGGGATCTCCTGTCTTGGATCTGCAGTTTTTACTTACAGATTTTATGCTGTGATCTCAGGCATTCCTCCCAATTCAGGTCGGTGTATGATGAGTGGACGGTCATGTTTGTCACCCTGCAGTTATTCTGGATTATTTACTATTGTTCCTGGTTTTTTTTAGTTGTTCTGGGGGACTAACAAGCTTCCACTCCTCTCGATGCCACCATCTTAGATCCTCTCTACCAAACTCAGCTTTTAAAATGCATGATGATACAACACAGAGTCTTGCTTACCTATTCTTCCTCTCCCTTTTGGGAGTCCAGTGTTCACTCCACCACCATCTTGCGTCCCTCTTACTCTATATGCCATGGTGGCCTGACATTCCTTAGGAAGTATTTGAGTTCCCTGGTGGTAGTATCCAGTGGGCCTGGTACAAGAATAGTGTCAATGACTATCTCAGTGATCTGAAAAAGAGGACTTTGGCACCAGCATGAACAATCAGAGATCACAGATGACCCTAGGAAGTTTGAGAATAAAATGCAATGACCTCTGGGCACTTCAATGCTCATGAGCAAAGATATCTTGTATAGGTATAGCCAGTTTGTCCACATTCTGCTGTTAAGCATCTATGTTGCATGTCCTCAGGGTGTTATTTCAATTGTTGCAAAACTTACTTAATTGAGTGATAGATAACATTTGTTATGTTGAGTACAGGCTTTGGCTGTATATTCAGTTAGATTACTTAACAATTCCTTAAAGTCTTAGACTATAGCATATTTGTTTAAATGATTTTTTGGCATCACTTTGAATTTATTTCTTCAGTATAAAATCATTTTCACACACTATTGTAAACATAAAATCACTGTTCAGTCCTTTGAGCCAAAGCTAAAAATGGCAGCTCTGATCTAATGATCAAAGAGACCGAAGCTTTTCTCCTATGAAAAAACAGAAATCCGAATAACAAACTAGTTTGCTGATGTTCAGTTTGTAGTCAGGCCAATGGAATTAAAATTGGATACCCTTAAATCATTCAGACCTTTCAGGATTTTCATGAAGTTAAGTGTAACAGAGCCAGCTGGAGGTGAAATGAGTTTCAAATAACTCAAAGAACTGAATTTCAAATAATTCATTGAATTTAAATAATTCATTAATTCCAAAAAGTATTTATTGGTAACTTTCTATATTCCAGACACCGAGGAAACAGTAGTGACTAAGCCTTCACAAAATGTTCAGAGTTTAGTCTTACCCTGGTGATCTGATGAATCAATGTGCAGCCAACTTTATGGGACTTTTTTTGATAATAAATAAATAAAACTGCTTTTTTAAAATTCTTGAACAATTTATACAATCTTAGAATTTACAACAGGAAGAGAGATTAGAGTTTTATCTGTATGAGAACCAAACCCTTCTTATTTCTCATGAGAAAACAGAGGCTCAGAGAGATTAGATGGCTTTTCCAAAGATAAACTGTAGTTGTTGGCTAAGTTTGGACAAAGTCCATGTTTTCTGACTTCTTGTCTTTTCCCACATGTACAAAATACATAAAAGAGGACAATCTCCCACTAAGGGGACTTCCCTAAGAGAAGGAAATTGGTCTGAAGCATGCCCTGGGATCTAGCTCAACCTGGGGGAAGAATGTTCTGGGAATCCACAGAGAGTTTTTAACATGAGTTTCTAAATATAGACATTATGGAATTGAATATTCTCTAGATCCCAGACAATTTGTAGGAACACTCACTCCCACAGTCAGGGTAAGGAACCAACCAACAGAATGCGAAGGAAAGTCCTTTCACTACATGCTCACCCATGGAATTTGCTTTTGCTTCTGAACTTGTTCATGGATGTTTTGGGAGGACTGACCCTGAGAGGAGCAGGGCAGGAGAGGGGGCCAGCACGCATGTCCCTGCAGTGAGTCTGCCATCAGATGCAGTACTGCTTCTGCTCTAAGGAGTTTGTGCCCTTTGAAAGGAACAGATATATCTTTCTGTTCCCTTCATGTAGACTTTTTAGGGGTTCACCTTTCCTGTGCGTCTTTCTTACCCTTCTGGATCCGAGTTGTACATATTGTCGGTATAGACAGAACACACATTTCTATTTCACCCACCCTTGAGGACGCTCTTACATGACCAAGAGCCTCTGGTAAAACAGGAGTAATGCTATCTTCTCATCTTCTCTACTTACTTCACAGGCTAATTCTAAGGAAGAGATTAGAGAATGAGAGGGGATAGAATGCTGTATCAGCATAATCATGATGTTTCAGCATAGTCATAAGTATGGTGGTGTGATTAAAAGTATAAGCTTTGGAGCCAGACTGCTTAGGTCCAAATCCCAATTTTGTTATTGACTAGCTGAGTAACCTTGGGCAAGATATATATTTTCCCTGTGACTCATTTTTCTCATATGTACAATGGCGATAATAATAGTATTTGCTTCATAGAGTCAATGTGAGGAATAATTGAGTTACATAAGGTAATATACTTTGTAGAATTCTTGACACATAGAAAACGCTCAATAAGTGTTAGCTGTTGTTATTAACATTGTATGGAGACTTTTTTAAAATCTGGAAAATACACATGTATCTGTATATATATATATACATATACACAAACATGCATACCCATTTGATTACCTATGAACATGCACATATGCCAGCACAGGTGGCTTTAGTCTTATCAAATTCTAAAGCATGCCTTCTCAATAGGGGCAGTATTGCTCCCAAGGGAGCAAAAATTGGTTCTTGGGGGGCAAAAATCTTACTCTTTTTATGTATAAAACACAGATATACATATATATATACACACACACATATATATACACACATACACATATACATGCACACAGTATATCTGTGGTATTAAAATTTCACCGGATGGTGATTGAAAAAAAAGAAAGTCCCTTAGAAAGGAGGTAGTGAACGAAGTTCGAGAAACACTACTCTAAAGTAATGTCAGGTGTGATTTTCTGTTCATGTTTTAGGGAACAAGCATGGATTGGGGGTGGTTGATGGTAGTCGTAAAATAGTTACCACCCACAGTGTTACAGCTGACCAAGTGATATTCTTCCCTAAAAATACTCAACACTGGATAAAGAACATGGGGAATGAAGAATGCTTTTTCTTGCTCTGCTTTTCCATGCATGATGAACTTCAGAACTTGGATGTTGGTGTATTTCTTTCTATATCTGAGGACATTGCTTCCAGGTCACTTATGGTCTGTACTATTTCTGAAAACAAATCCCACCATGAAGGTTTGCATTACATAGGCAAAGAGAGATCACGAGTATCATGTTTCCAGGGCAGCAATCACCATAGATCCAGAAGAAATTAGCTTATGCATGTTGTAAAAGTTGGATAATGGATTCAAGAGTATATATTGTGTTCTTACTAATGAAATGAAACTTGCTGAAACTGAATTGCTTTTTATTTTACTTTGTGAAGGATTTCCATAGGTAACTATTGAATTGGCAGCAAGCTTTATGACATATTTAATAGAAAAATTGCAGTAATTTATATCTCTGAAAGGTCATACACTCACCCATTCTTTCTGTGGGGAGAAGTTTACTATAGATAATGTAACTATGTTTTTTAATATAATTTAGAGGTTCCCACACTTTTCCTGAAAAATAGTCACTTTTGATCTCTCCAATTTTCATATTATCCCTGGGGGCCTACTGATAAAGCACATTGCAGAGGGTTGGGTATAGTTGCTGACAGTGCAAATGGGTGATCAGAAGAATTGTGATGGCTCATGTACATGATTCCCATCGGAGCCCAGCAATATATTAATAACATATGTGGTGAGAATTTGTTTTCATTCATGCCTTTAGCCCTGGAGACCAGGTAAGAATCAGCCAGCTCAAGAGAAATTGATGAGTGCCAACCAACTGCAGAATACTCTGCTAAACAATTGTCTGGACCAAAGAAGACCCTCATTAAATGGGTGTTGAATGAATGAATGAATGAATGAATGAACTGCATGTACCAATTTGTGAAGGAGAATCAAATAATTTTTTCATTTGCTTAGTAAGTGATCCAATATAACACATCCCTCTTCATTCTCCATGTTCTGAACCAACCAACAAAAGAGACAAAAAGAGTAAGCCTATAGAGATCCATGAAATCATCTTTATTCCCAATGAAGCAGATATTAGGGCATGTGACTAACATTTGTGGATAAATGGGTTTCCTAATATTGATCCCCAGAATTGGATAGGCTTCCCCATGTTGAGGCAAACCCTTGTACACCTATAGCATGAAGGGCTAGAACAAGCTCCTTGAAAGTTTGCTGGCTGCCAAACAAAAGGAGGGAGGAGCTGAAGTGAGCATGCTCAGTTTATTCTTCCCAAATTTACTCACTCACTCTACCTTTATGGTAAGGAATGAGTAAAAGACCAGAGAGAGAAAGGCAAAAATGGAGTCTCTTCTCTATGAAAAGAAACTTCATGAGTAGTGAAGTAGCATTCCTTCCTATCATTCTTCATTTTAAGGCAAATCTAATACATGGTGTCTGTATTCACAAAACAGGTTAATTCACTGTATTAAATAGTTATTTGCTTTAAAAATTCATGTCAGGGTTCCTTAATTAGATTCAATAATGGGTTTGAGATGTGCATGAGATTAGTCTAAAAAGTTTGAACAAGGATAAAATAGTGGGATTTAGATTTTTAAAAATCCTTAGGAGTAGGTTACTTTCTGAAACTGGGTGAGAAAGTTAAAACAATCTGATTGGGCACTCCTGGAGCAAGTCTAAAAATAGATATTTCTTTTGGCTGTGGTTCTTCCTACAAGGATATCCAATGAGATCTACAGGGAAGAGTATGCATGAATTCTGTGGACACACTCACATTTAGTCTTCAGTTCTTCCAGACTCATCAACAGGACCTACATCTGAAGGTGAGGTAGGTCCTACTCACCTGGGTCCTGTTCTGTGATACCTTTTTCCCAGGATATCACCTTGCCTTTTTTTTTTTTTTTTTTTTTTTTTGAGGGAGACTGGAAAATTCCATTACTTGCTTCCCAGGGCCTCAAAACTTTCCTGAGGGTCCCTGGGATGAGGTTTATGGAAAGCTATATGAGAAAGAGATGAAACTGAAAGTTAACTGTAGACTTTGTTGAGGTCTTTGTAGACTTTGTTAGTGACTTTATCAATAACATGCAACTTTTTTCCTGCTAGTAATAAATCAAACATTTTATTATGTTCGCCTGATGCATTCAGACTCTTCCTTGGTTCAGAATGTGGAGTAGCTCATGCTGAAGAGAAGATTGCAATGTCCAGGCTAAATAGAATAATGTACCGGTTAACTGTAGTGAGGAAGGCTCAGATTGTCAGCTAGTGTATTAGCACACATTCGTAGATGTCCACTTTTGATGACAAGTCAACTGAGAGATTTAAAAATTTTAAATCATGACACAGAAAAAAAATTGGGCAAGTAAGAGGCAGAGTTTTTGTTTTTGTTTTGGTATTAAGGTTGCAGAGTGCTGTAGGTATTAGTAGTGTTAGGAACAAATTCAATGAAAAATAGAACAATTGCTAGGAAAGTTGATCTCAAGTGATTGTTCTAAAGTCTTTAAAAGCCTCCTGTACCTAGATAACATTTTCCCCAGTATTAGCACTGTGCTTGGAGACAATTTTGTCTCTCTTCATAAGGAGTTAAAGGTGGTGTATTAGTTAGGGTTCTCCTTGGAAACAGAATCAATGAGAGATGTCTCTGATTATCAAATTGTAAAAGTGACTCACGCAACTGCGGGAGTGCACGAGTCCAAATTCTGCAGAGCCGTCAACAAGCTGTCAACTCCAAGGAAGACGTCCGACGTACTCCTCGGGAAACGAACCGACAACTTTGACAAACTCCTCAGGAAACGAACCGGCAACTTCGACGAGCTCCCCAGGAAATGCTTCACTGAGCAGCCGAAGAAGAAGTGAAGGGTCTCTAACCATCCGGCTTATAAGCCTCCAACTGATCACCCGGACCAAATCCAGCCAATTGCATTCTCTCACTGTGGAAGCACGCCCCTTGATGAGTCATCAGTCAGCTGCAGTCAATTGACTGATGATCCGACAAACCAGCCCTTTGGTTTATTAACCAGCTTCAAATATCCTCACAGCAATCGTCAGGCCAGTGCCCACTTGACCAGACAACTAGGCCACCTAGCCAAGTTGACACATGAACCCAACCATCACAGGTGGTAAAACCCAAAAAAAGAAAAAAATCCTATCAAGGATGGATTGGTCTTTCAAATATGCTTTCTCCTATCTTGCAAGATAACCCATTGGAGATGGTTTTACAAGTTTATGTCATAGAGCTCCCATCTGTCCTGGGTGTAGAGAGATGTTCTTAAGTATATAGACAGCTACAAGATGGAGAGAAACAGGAACACATAAGAGAGGAAAAAACTGTGAGTTTAGTTTTCGAGTTTAAAATGTCATTACTTGACCAAGGACTGGAACTTTCTTCTAAATGATCATTCTCAAGTAGTATGTTTTCCCCATAAATCATTAGTTTCTGGATGGGATACACATCTACTTCAGCCTATATTTTTAACTGTCATTCCTGATGTTTTTAACTTTTAACTTCTTATTTAAATATGACATACATGGACAAGGGTACACAAGTCATAAGTGCTGGCTTGATGAAATTCTGTGAACTGAATGTGCTTATCTAACCAGCACCTTGATCAAGAAACATTATGTAACCACCCACCTCCCAGTCACCACCACCTCACCCCCTGTGTCAGTCTGAATGTACTATGTCCCCCCAAATGCCATTATCTTTGATGCAATCTTGTATGGGCAAATGTATTAGTGTTGATTAGATTGTAATTCTTTGATTGAGTGTTTCCATGGAGATGTGACCCACCCAACTGTAGGTAATAACTGATTAGATAATTTCCATGGGGTGTGGCCCTGCCCATTCAGGGTGGGCCTTGATTAGTTTACTGGAGCCCTATAAAAGCTCAGACAGAATGAGTGAGCTTGCTACAGCCAAGACGGACACTTGGAAGAATGCACAGGAGCTGAGAGAGGAGCTGCAGATGAGAGACAGTTTGAAGACAGCCGTTGAAAGCAGACTCTTGCTCCGGAGAAGCTAAGAGAGGACAAATGCCCCAAGAGCAACTGAGAGTGATATTTTGAAAAGGAGCTGTGGCCTAGAGAGGAACATCCTGGGAGAAAGCCATTTTGAAACCAGAACTTGGAGCAGACACCAGCCACGTGCATTCCCAGCTAACAGAGGTTTTCTGGACACCATTGGCCATCCTCTGGTGAAGGTACCCAATTGTTGATGTGTTACTTTGGACACTTTATGGTTTTAAGACTATAACTTTGTAACCAAATAAACTCCCTTTATAAAAGCCAATCCATTTCTGGTGTTTTGCATTGTGGCAACATTAGCAAACTGGAATACCCCCCAATATAATAAATGAATTGTGCTTGCTTTTGAACTTTATATAAATGCAGTCATACTATATATACTTTTTGGTACCTGGTTTCTTTTGCTTAATATTATGTTTGCGAAATACATTTGTGTGTTGCTCCTCCCCTTAATTTTTATGCTTCTTAATTTTTCCTTCTGTCTTCTCTGAGAAACAAAAACTTGGCATTTATCTGTCATCTACCTGATCTAGTCTTGCCACCCATGGCATGTACTTAGAGTGATTCTAAGTCAGGTCCTCATAGTGGCTTTGGTAACTGAGGCTGTCCCAATTCCTTCTCATTTACATGGTTATCTGTAAAGAACTGAAAGCAAGAAGACAGAGGAGGAAAAGACAAGATCTGTTCTCCTTTGCCCTGTAGCATCTTTTTCTTTAACTGTCTCCTTCCACTCCAACCCCGTCCATCCCAGAACCTAAGAGGGAAGAGCCTGGTGGATGCCAGCTGTACTAACGATATTAAATTCCAAGCCAGTCTTTATCCAAACAGACAGGGATCCACTTTCCTCTCTAATTGAAACAGATGATCAGATTTAAAAAAGGGGTGGTTTGTTTGGCTAGTAATTTGTTTATGATTTTTTTCCCCTCTTTTGGTGAGATTGCCCTTGAAAAATGAGTTTATACTTTATAAAATATATAAATAAATTTAACATTAACACGATATTATATGGTTTTCAAGAAAGAGAGACTTAAACTGCATCACCACCTAATTTAGATGAAATACAATCCAAGGGCTCTGATCATTTCAAGTTTGGGTAATTGATTTTATAATTTTTTTTTTTTCCAGATCTCTTTGCAGTCCAAAATTTATGTTTGTAGTAATTTTATAGGTCATCATTTTACTAAATAGAAGTTAAATTCATTTGTTTTCTTGCACTATGCAGAACTACAGCTGTTAGCTATGTGGATTCATCAGTTTCAAATCCTGATGTAGTCTCAAGAAAATCAATAGGATGTCTAACCACTCTTCCAACTTATTCCTCTATTCTCAAAGACAGAAAATATTCTTGGACTGCAGTCAAATTAGATTTTTAAGTCATAGTCAATTGGTTATAAAACAAAGTACTTACAGGAGAACTGTGCACTTCTTTTTTGAATACTTATTTGAATATTACAATTAGCATTTGCAACACTGGGAGACATTTAGGTTGAAAGTAGATGTTGAAGGAAGTGTAAGGAAGGAGAGTAACTTCTTATTTTTTTGCTGAGATATAGACTCTCCTGTAAACTCTACAGTAACTGCAGAAAGGGAAGTCAGGGTGGTAGAATATGGGGCAATTGGTGGTGAATGCCTTTGGCAGGTCCTTTCTTAGGTTCCCAGATGGTGGCTGCCAATTTGGAAAAGCCACTCTTGACAACTTGGGACATGAGAACATTTTTACTTACAGCATGACATGTTGAACATTTTGTATATGCAGACACTAAATACTCTCCAAACCCAACACCAAAAGTTTATATGGAATAGAAGACTCATCTCTTGAGGTTTTGGGGTAGAATATGGGTTAATAACTAGTTTTTAAATATTTGGGAGCAGAGGCTTGTAAGTGCAGCTTGATCTGAACTGGATGAATTGATGCAGAACAGTGAATAAAACCATCAGTCACACATCCATGAACCTAAATTATCGTCTGAAGACTTTCCCCAAAGTGCCTTTGTTTAAAGGAGAGGGGAAAAACATCTCAAGAATTACTGGTCAGAGTACTCCGTCACCTGCTGTGGCATCTCAGTAAATGAACGGAATGCCACATGACTTGCTGTGTGCTCCCTATTTTTTAATGAACCCATGTCTTTCTGTGTGCTGCTCCTCTCTCTGCCTTCCAGATCATCGCCATCACTGAGAAAATGGACCCTCAGAGCTCAGAAGGGACCAAATGGATCAGCTAGTTCAGGAGGTTCAGGATGTGCTTCTAATAGTTCCCTAAGCAGACTTTACAGAATTGGGACCTGGGGAAAAGGGGTGGGTGGGGTCCAAACTGGGGGTGCTCAAATTCCTACCAACCTTCAGCCTGCTCTGCTTCAAAGAAAACACCTTCAATTTTATCTGTTTTACACATCATATGGATAATTAAAAAAAGTGTTTGAAACTCAGTGACCTAGTCTAATCCCTTTTTCACATGAGGAAATTAGGGCCTGAAAAGTTGACTTCCTGGTATAAAGCATGAGAGAGTAGTAGTGATAAAACTGCTCTAGATATTGATGATCTCTAGGAATTGGAGGCCCAGCTCTCCTTGTTGAGGAGGAGTTAAAGGGCAACAAAACTTTGTGAAGCTTCAGTTTCGTATGGAGATTTTAACCTTCCCAAGGATGTTCTTGCTGTCTTTCTTTGATTATCTTTGGGACATTGCTTTGGAGGGTTGCACGTATTGTTTCTGGACAGAATTCAGTGACAGCTTTCAGCTAGTGCTTCTCATGCCAATGTTAGGCCAAATGCAGGGTACTATGGGAAGACTCTTATTTTAGGCTATGCTTAGTCCATAGCAGCTCCCTTCTCACACTTTAAAGAAGACAATGATGAAATGATGCTTGTGCTTAATCCGTAACTCTCAGTTCCTGGAATACCATCACTCAGTTTGCGTTGGTGCTGGAAATTCTTGCTTTTACACCTCCACCTGCTAAACCCATCTTGCCTTTAGGCTTGCCCTCCCAAACTCTAGACTCATATGCAGCTGCCTTCTTGACATTTCCACTTGCCTGTCTAATAAATGTCCCAAACTCAACATAAACAAAAGTGAATTTCTCATCCTCCTAAATATACTCCACCTGAGCATTTCTCCTCTTGGTTAATGACAACTCTGTCCTTTCAATTACTTAAGCCAAAACGCTCTGAGTCATTCTTACCTTCTCTGGTTGCTCACACCTACATCTACTCTGTTTCTAATCGTGAATCTGATTGGCTCTTGCTGCCTCCACTCCTACCACCTTGGTCTGAGCCATTGTAATTTCTCTCCTGAGTTGCTTCATTAGTTTCCTAGCTTGACTTTGCACCCCACTTTCAGTCTATTCTTAGTCTATAGAGAGTAATCTTTGTAAATGTCAGATCATGTCATCCTCTGTTCAGAACCTCCAATGGCTCATAGAAGCCCAAATCCCACAAAGTCCTAAAAGATCTGCCCCCCTCCATGCCCTAACCCCTCCATGTCCAACCACCACTACCTCTCTGACCTCATCTCTACTGACTTGCTGCTTGTCACTCTACTCTAGCCACACCGGGTTGAGCTTCCACCTCCCTTGACACACTGTGTCTTAAGGCATTCACACTGGTGGTTCCCTCTGCATGGATTGCGCTGGTCTGATTTCTAATTCCCATGCCATGATCCTAGTTAAAATGGGAAAATGGCTCCACATCTCCCTATATGTTCCCTCAATTCCTGCATATGGATATACATAGAAATATTCTGAGATATAGAATAGCTGGGCTCAAGAGGTATTAATTTTTTTTTTATTTTTTAATGTGTTTTTTAAATTAAAGAAGTTGTAGGTTTACAGAAAAATCACATGCAAAATACAGAGATAACATATACCTCCCCCACCCCAAGTTATCCCTTTTATTAACACTTTGCAATATCGTGGTAACTTTGTTACATTTGATGAAAGAATATTATTATAATTGTACATTAACTATAGTCTATAGTTTACATTAGGGTTCACTGTGTGTATTGTACCATCTTATAGATTTTTTTAAATTATTTACTCTAGGAATATAGATACAACATAAAATTTCTCCTTTTAACCACATTCAAATATATAATTCAGTGGTGGTAATTACATTCACAATGTTGTGCTGCAATTACCACCATTCATTTCCAAAACATCTCCATCACTCCAAATAGAAATCCTGTACCAATTAAGCATTAACTCCCCATTCTCTATCCCCACCCTGGCCCTTGGTAACCTATATTCTAGTTTCTGACTCTGAATTTGCTTATTCTAATTATTTCATATCACTGAGAAGATACAGTATTTGGCTTTTTGTGTCTGGCTTATTTCACTCACCATGATGTCTTCAAGGTTAATCCATGTTGTCCCATTGTGCTGGTTTGAATGTATTATGTCCCCCAGAAAAAGCCATATTCTTTGATGCAATCTTGTGGGGCAGACATATTGGTGGGGATTAAGTTGGAACACTTGGATTAGGTTGTTTGCATGGAAATGCGCCCCACCCAACTGTAGGTGCTAACACTGATGAGATAATTCCATGGAGGCGTGGCCCCACCCATTCAGGGTGGGCCTTGATCAGTGGAGCCATATAAATGAGCTGACAAACAGAAGGAACTCAGTGCAGCTGTGAGTGACATGTTGAGGAGGAGCTACAGCCAAGAGGGACACTTTGAAGAAAGCACAGGAGCTGCAGATGAGAGACAGTTTGAAGACGGCCATTGAAAGCAGACTCTTGCTCCAGAGAAGCTGAGAGAGAACAAATATCCCAAGTGCAACTAAGAGTGACATTTTTGAGGAACTGCAGCCTAGAGAGGAACGTCCTACAGAAAGCCATTTTGAAACCAGAACTTTGGAGCAGATGCCAGCCACATGCCTTCCCAGCTAACAGAGGTTTTCCAGACGCCATTGGCCATCCTCCATTGAAGGTACCTGATTGCTGATGTTTTACCTTGGACACTTCATGGCCTTAAGACTGTAACTGTGTAACCAAATAAACCCCTTTTTATACAAGCCAATCCATCTCTGGTGTTTTGCATTCTGGCAGCATTAGCAAACTAGAACAATTTTTTGAGTTAATTATTGTGTAAAGTATGTGATAGGAATCCTCTTTCTTTCTTTTGGATATGGATATCAGTTTTCCTAGCACCACTTGTTGATGAGACTATTCTGTTCCAGTTTGAGCCTTGTCAAATAGCAATTATCAGGTTCTATTTCTGAACTGTCAATTTGATTCTGTTGGTCAACATATCTATCTCTGTGCCAGTACCATGCTGTTTTGATCACTGTAGCTTTGTAATATGCTTTAAAGTCGGGAAGTGAGGGTCCTCCAACACTGTTATTTTTCAAGATGTTTTTGGCTATCTGGGGCCCCTTACCCTTTCAAATAAATTTGATAATTGGCTTTTTGATAAATGGCTTTTCCATTTCTTCAAAATGGGCTGTTGGAAGTTTGATTGGGATTGTGTTGAATCTGTAAATCAATTTGATTTGATGTCAAATCAGTTGACATCTTAATGATTCCTATCCTTGAACATGGAATGTTCTTCCATTTATTTAAGTGTTCTTTGATTTCTTTAAGCAATATTTTGCAGTTTTCTGTGTACAAGTCCTTTACATCCTTGGTTAAATTACTCCTAGATACTTGATTCTTTTAGTTGCTATTGTAAATGGAATTTTTTCTTGCTTTCCTCCTCAGATTGTTAATTACTGGTATATAGAAACACTACTGATTTTGTGTGTAGATCTTATATCCTGCTACTTTGCTGGGCTTTTTTTTTATTAACTCTAGTAGCTTTATTGTAGACTTTTTGGGAGTTTCTATAGATGGTATCATGTTGTCTGCAAACAGGGAAAGTTTTACTTCTTCCTTTCCAGTTTGGATGCCTTTTATTTCATTTTTCTGCCTAATTGCTCTGGCAAGAACTTTCAGTTCAATGTTGAATAACAGTGATGACAATGGACATTATTTTCTTGTACCTCATCTTAGGGGGGAAGCTTTTTGGTCTTTCACCATTAAGTAGGGTATTAGTTGTGGGCTTTTCATATATGCCCTTTATCATGTTGAGGGTGTTTCCTTGTATTACTACCATTACAAGTGTAATTTATCAGGAAGCGGTGCCAGATTTTGTCAAATGCTTTTTCTGTATCAATCGAGAAGATTATGTTGTTTTTCCCCTTTGGTTTGTTAATGTGGTGTATTACATTAATTGATTTTCTTGTGTTGAACCACCCTTGCATACCTGGGATAAAAGCCACTTGGTCATGGTATATAATTCTTTTAATGTGCTGTTGCATTCTTTTTGCAAGTATTTTGTTGAAGATTTTTGCATCTATATTCATTAGAAAGATTGGTCTGTAATTTTATTTTCTCATAGTATCTTTATCTGGCTATGGTATTACGGTGATATTGGCTTCATAGAATGAGTTAGATAGTGTTCCCTCTTCAATTTTTGGAAGAGTTAGAGGAGGGTTGATATTAATTCTTCCTGGAATGATTGGTAGAATTCACCTGTGAAGCCATCTAGTCCTGGGCTTCCTTTGTTGGGAGATTTTTGATGACTGATTCAATCTCTTTACTTACAATTGGTTTGTTGAGGTCTTTTCTATTTCTTTTAGAGTTAGTGTAGGTTCTTCATGTGTTTCTGGGAATTTGACCATTTTATCTAAGTTGTCTAGTTTGTTAGCATACAGTTGTTCTTAGTATACTCATGATTTTTTTTCTTTCCGTAGGATCAGAAGTAATGTCCCGCCTCTCATTACTGATTTTATTTATTTGTATTTTCTTTCTTTTTTTCTTTGTTAGTCTAGCTAAGGGTTTGTCAATTTTATTGATCCTCTCAAAGAACCAATTTTTGGTTTCGTTCATTCTATTGTTGTTTTATTCTCAAATTCATTTTTTCTGCTCCAATCTTTGTTATTTCTTTCCCTTTGCTTGCTTTGGGATTAGTTTGCTATTATTTTTATAGTTTCTCTAGGTGTGAAGTTAGGTCTTTTACTTTAGCTTTTTCTTCTTTTTCAGCATTTAGGGCTATAAATTTCCTTCTAAGCACTGCCTTCACTGCATTCCATAAGTTTTGATATGTTGTGTTCTCATTTCATTCATTTTGAGTTATTTACTGATTTCTGTTGCAATTTCTTCTTTGAGCTACTGATTGTTTAAGAATGTGTTGTTTATCCTCCATGTATTGTCCGTTTTCCAGTTCTCTGCCTGTTATTGATTTACAGCTTCATTCCATTGTGGTCAAAGAAAGTGTTTGTATATAATTTCAATCTTGTTAAATTTATTGAGACTTGTTTTGTGACCCAACATGTGGTCTATCATGGAGCATGATCCATGAGCACTTGAGAAGAATATACATCCTGCTGCTTTGGGGTGCACTGTTTGTTTATGTCTGATAATTCTAGTTCATTTATCATATTGTTCAATTTCTCTGTTTCCTTATTGATCTTCAGTCTAGATGTTCTATTTATTAATGAGAGTGGTGTATTGAAGTCTCCCACAATTTTGTAAAGATGTCTATTTATCCCTTCAGTTTCACCACTGTTTGCCTCATGTATTTTGGGGCATCCTGGTTAGGTGCATAAGTATTTACAATTGTTATATCTTCTTGGCAGATTGCCCCTTTTATTAATATATAGTGCCCTTCTTTTGTCTCCTATAACAGTTTTGCATTTAAACTCTATTTTGTCTTATATTAGCATAGCTACCCCAGCCCTTCTTTGGTTGCTGTTTGCATGGCATACCTTTATCCAGCCTTTCAATTTCAACCTATTTGTATTCTTGGGTCTAAGGTAAGTCTCTTGTAGACAGCATATAGATGAATCATACTTTTTAATCCATTCTGCCAATCTGTATCTTTTGATTGGGGAGTTTAATACATTAACATTCAGTGTTACTACTGAAAAGGCAGTACTTACTTCAACCATTTTATTCTTTGTTTTTATACGTCATATCTTATTTTTGTCTCTCTTATACCTTTCTAATTACCTTTACTGATACTCTTCTTTCCACTCTCTTCTCCAAGCCTCTCTGTCCTGTCTTTTCCTTTCAGCCTGTAGAACTCCCTTTAGTATTTCTTGTAGGGCTGGTCTCTTCTTAACAAACTTTCTCAGTTTCTGTTTATCAGTGAATATTTTAAACTCTCCCTCATTTTTGAAGGGCAGTTTTGCCAGATTAAGAATTCTTGGCTGGCAACTTTTTTCTTTAAGTACCTTAAATATATCCTACCACTGCCTTCCTACCTCCATGGTTTCTGATGAGAAATTGGAACTTAATCTTATTGCAGTTCCCATGTACATGATGATTCACCTTTCTCTTGCTGCCTTCAGGATTCCTTTTTATCTTTGGCATTGGACATTCTGATTAGTATATGTCTCAGAGTAGGTCTATTAGGATTTATTCTGTTTGCAGTATACTGCACTTCTTGGACATGTATATTTATGTCTTACCCAAGAGTTGGGAAATTTGTAGCCATTATGTCTTCAAATATTCTTTCTACTCCTTTTCCTTTCTTTTCTCCTTCTGGGCCACCCATGACATGTATGTTTGTGCTCTTCATTCTGTCATTCAATTCTCTAAGACCTTGATCACTTTTTTTCCATTCTTTTCTGTATCTATTCTTCTGTCTGTGAGATTTCAATTGTCCTATCTTTTAATTCACTGATTCTTCTACCTATTCAAATCTGCTCATTTTTAAAATCTCTTCTCTTTAGTCTATCATTCCTATAAGTTCTGTATGTTTCTTTTCATGCTTTCAAATTCTTCTTTATGCTCACTCAGTGTCTTCTACTATCCTTTATCTCTTTACCCATGTTTTCCTTCATCTTTTTTAATTGATTTAGGAGATTTAGCTGAACATCTTTGATTAGTTGTTCCAAATTCTTGAACAACTTCTCCTCCAAAGTTTTAATTTTTTCCTTTGGCTGGGCCATATCTTCCTATTTCTTGGCATCATAGGTAGTGTTCTTTCTTCTTTAATTTTTTGGAAGAGTTTGAGCAAGATTGGTGTTAATTCTTGGAATGTTTGCTGAAATTCTCCAGTGAAGCCATGTGGTCAGGGGCCTTTCTTTTTTGGAAGTTTCTGATTACTGATACAATCAATTTATTTGGTATTGGTTTGTTGAGATGTTCTAATTCTTTTTGAGTCAGTGTTGGTAGTTTGTGCTTTTTAGGAATTTTTCTGTGTCATCTATGTTATGTAATTTGTTCACATGGTATCCTCTTACAATCCTTTTTGGTTCTGTGCGGTTGGTAGTAATGTCCCCCTTTTCATTTCTGATTTTATTTTTAAACCTCTCTCTTTTTTCTTTGCTATTTTAGTTAAAGTTTTTTCAATTTCATTGATCTTTTGAAGAACCATCTTTTGGTTTCATTGATTCACTCTATTGTTTCACTATCTCTATTTCTTTTATCTACATTCTAATCTTTGTTATTTCCTTCCTTCTGCTTGCTTTGTATTTAATTTGTTCTTCTTTTTCTAGATACTACAGTTTTGAAGTTAGATATCTGAGTTGAGATCTTTTTTTAATGTGAGCATTAAGAACTATAAGTTTCCTTTTCAGCATGCTTTGCTGCATCCCGTAATGTTTGGTATGTTATGTTTTCATTTCCATTCACCTCAGGATATTTCCTAATTTCCCTTTTGATTCCTTCTTTGACCCATTGTTTGTTTTAAGAATGCATTGTTTAATTTCCACATATTTGTGACTATTCCTTTTTTCTCTCTGTTATTGTTCTAGTTTCATTCCATTGTGTCTGAGAAGATATATTGAATGATTTCAATATATTTAAGTTATTTAGACTTGTTTTGTGACCTAACATATGGCCTATCCTGGAGAATGATCCACATGCTCTAAAGAAGACTATGTATTCTGCTGTTGTTGGCCAAAGTGTTCTATATATGTTTGTTAGGTCTAGTTGGTTTACAATATCATTAAAGTCTTCTATTTCTTTATTGGTCTTCTGTGTAGATGTTCTAACCATTATAAAAAAAATGGTGTATTGTAATCTCCTACACTTAATATAGAACCATCTATTTCTCCCTTCAATTCTTTCAATATTTGCTTCATTTATTTTGGGACTCTGTCATTAGGTACATATGTATTTATAATTGTTACATCTTCTAGTTGAATTGACCTCTTTGTTCAGTAGGTATTGACCCTCTTGGTCCTTCATAACAATCTTTCACTGAAAATCTATTTTATCTGATATTAGTATAGTTATCCCAGAACTCTTTTGGTTACTCCTTGCATGGTATATATATTTTTCCCATCCTTTCACTTTCAAGCTACTTGTGTCTGAATTTAAGTTGAGCCTGTTGTAAACTGCACATTGTTGGTTTTGCTTTTTTATCCATCCTGCCAATCTCTGCCTTTTGCCTGGAAAGTTTAATCCACTTACATTTAAAGTAAGTACTGATAATGCAGAACTTTCTTCTGCCATTTTGCTATTTGGTCTTTGTAAGTCTAATACCTTTTTTTTCCCCTTAATTCCTTCATTAATGACTATTTTCATTTTTATTTGATTTTTTTGTATCATACCATTTTGAGTCCCTTCTCAATTCTCTGTGTATATTTTTCATAGATTTTCTTCATGGTTACCATGGGGCTTAAATTTAATATCCTAAATCTATAACAATCACATTTGATTTGATACCACCTGTGCCAGTTTGAGTGTATTATGTCCCCCAAAATGCCATTATCTTTGATGCAATCTTGTGGGAGCAGATGTATTAGTGTTGATTAGGTTGAAACCTATTGGTTCAGTGTTTCTATGGAGATATGACTCAATCAACTGTGAGCAAGACCTTTCATTGGATTATTTCTGTGGAGGTGTGCCCCACCCATTCAGGGTGGGTCTTTATTGGAAAAAAAAAAAAAAAAAGAGCCACATTGGCCCAGATGCAGAGCAGCTGTGAGTGACATTTTAGAGAGCATCTGAGAAGTGACATTTTGAAGAGGAGCTGCAGCTGAGAGAGGACAAAACACCCCAAGAGCAACATTTAGGAGAACGCCATTTTGAAATGCAACTTGGGAGCAAGCAGATGCCAGCCACGTGCCTTCTCAGCTAACAGAGGTTTTCCAGACGCCAGTGGCCATCCTTCAGTGAAAGTACCCAATTGTTGACACCTTATGACCTTCAGACTGTAATTTTGTAACCAAATAAACCCCCTTTATAAAGCCAATCCATTTCTGGTATTTTGCATAATGGCAGCATTACCAAACTGGAACACTAATTTAACTTCAATAGCATACACATACACTGTTCTTATCCTCCTCCATCCTCCACTGTTTTGTTATACTTGTTACAAAGTATACCTTTATGACTTGTATGTCTAAAACCATAGATTTATCATTTATTTTTATGCATTTGCATTTAGAACCTGTAAGAAGTAAAAAGTGGGGTTTCATAAGTTAAGTTCTTTAAACTTGTATTCAGCTAATGTCAAGGCAGATTTCATTGAATACCAGGAGCTAACAAAAAAGAAAAGAGGAAGGAGGAGGAGGAGAGGAGAAAGAAAAAAAGAAAGAAACACCTTTCCCAATCTCTCTGAAGATTGACTCATGCAAGATCTCTCCTTCAGGGCCTATCCATACAAAAAGTTTAGATAATAGCTCCAGGTCAGTACATAGGGGTCTCCCTGATCCTTTCTGCACATGCATTTTGTCTTAGGCATGCACATGTGACCCAAGAATTCCTCTGTTTACATGGATACAAGTGTCCCCACTTCCCTAGCAAACAGTTTCCTCACAGACCCAGGCACTGCACTGTATGTCTTACAGCCAACAATCCCTTCTCCCAGGCAGCACAACGTGACTTCTCTTTCTTATTGTTCTTTGGGAGAGTTTGGTGAGCTGCCTTCTACATGGAGGGCAAGTTCTGGGACTGTGAGGCCTGCAGGCCACTGACAGACTGATTTTGCCAGACATATGGCTTCTAGTATGTGCACAGGAGTTACTCTGTTCCCTTCTGTACTGGGACCAGGGATTGGCACTGGGAGCACACATCAGCTCTGCGCTGACTGATGAGGGATGAGGGACAGGCCATCCAGGCACCATGAAATTCTACCACTTTTAAGTAGTCTTTTTCTTGTTTCTGCTCTTGCCCTTTTACTGCAGTCCTTTAGTTGTTTCCTGGATCTCTGAGAAAGATGTTTCTGCCAGTTCTTGCTGGTTGTTCAAAGCTTCCTTGTGGGTATGGATCCCTGAAGCGTCTTACTCCATCATCTTGATCAGGGTGCGCGATCTTTGGTAGAGCCCAGCATATTTGAGGAATCACACATTTAAAATTTTACCATCCATTGCCAAATACATTCAGAAAAACTATATCAATTTACATTCTTTCTAAAAGTTTGTTAATTCCTTATCCCAAACCCTTGATAACAATCCATGTTGTAATTTTAGACACCTTTGCCAATATCACAGAATTATGAGACGGAGAATATATCTCATATATTATATACATATGATATGTAATTTTATATATAAAATAGAATTATATATTGTTATTGTTTTAATTTATATGTCTGATTACTAGCGAGGCTAAGCATCTTTTTGTATATTTATTGAAGATTTGTATTCCTGTGAATGGTTCTTTGCCTATTTTTCTTCTCTAAAAATTTTCAAATGTTGAAAGTTTTTAAAATAATTTGTTAACATTACACATTGCATGCAATTTGCTTTTTATCTTTGTTAATGGAGATTTTTCTGGTTATGCCATAGTTTTACAAGATCTAGTTTTTTTGTCTTACTTAGAAAAATGTCTCCCATTTCATCATCATATGAATATTAACCCATATTTTCTTCTAATATTTTTATGATTTTATCATTGTATTAAATACTTATATAATCTGGAGTTTACTCTGATTTAATGAGTGTGATAAATTGCAAAAATGGCCATAATTCTCCACCCCTCACAGTCATCCCTTTGCAATGTGACTTTGCTGCTTCATCAATCAAGAGGTGGAATCTCTTTCTCTACCAATTAAATCTTGGCTGGCCTGTGACTTGCTTTCACCAACAGAATATAGTGGGAGTGACACTGTACCTGTTCCAAACCTTGACCTCAAGAAGCCCTTCATGCTTCTGCTTGCTCTCTTGGAATCCCACAGGGCCAGCATGTGAACAAGCCTCCTGGTGATGAGATGCATATGGGCCTGTTGCTCTCCTCACTCTAGGTGAAGGTGAGCCAATTGTCAGAGATATGAATGAGGTCATCTTAGACCAGCTGGTCCCCTGCTGAGCTGAGCAGTAGGGTGACTGATGGCAGACATAATAACAAACCCAGCCAAGACCAGAAGAAGAGCTGTGAAGTTGAGTCCAGACCAAATTACTGACCCACAGTAAAGTGAACTAAATAAATGATAGTTGTTTTAAGCTATAAATTTTAGGTTGTTTGTTATGCAGCAAAAGCTAACTGATGTATGAAATGGAGAATCTTAGCTATCCAAAGGCTAGTCTGTGGTCTAAAACCATTATGGAATAGTTCATCTTTTCACCACTGTTTTGAAATGTCATCTTTATCCCAAATAATTTCTTAGTTCTGCTCTGGGTTCTCTATTTTATTTTATTGATTTGTTTGTCTTTTTTGGCATAGCCTAGTTCAATGTTCTATGTTTTAACATCTGAAAGAATAGGTCTCATTTTGTTACTCTTTTCTCCCATAATTGTTAGCCATTCTTGTGTTTCTGTTCATTCCAGATAAATTTTATGTTACTTTTCCATATTCTAGACAATAAATGTTTGGCTTTGGTTGGGGCCTGTGCCGGTGTGAATGTATTATGTCCCCCAAAACTCCATTATCTTTGATGTAATCTTGTGTGGGCAGAGGTATCAGTGTTGATTAGATTATAATTCTTTGAGTGTTTCCATGGAGATGCGCCCACCCAACTGTGGATGATGACTCTGATTGGATAATTTCCATGGAGGTGTTACCCCACCCGTTCAGGGTGGGCCTAAATTAAATCACTGGAGCCATATAAATGAGCTGACAAACAGAAGGAACTCAGTGCAGCTCAGAGTGACATTTTGAAGAGTAGCTACAGCCAAGAGGGACACTTTGAAGAATGCACAGAAGCTGAGATAGTAGCTGCAGATGAGAGACAGTTTGAAGATGGCCGTTGAAAGCAGACTTTTGCTCCAGAGAAGCTAAGAGAAGAAAAGTGCCCCAAGAGCAACTAAGAGTGACATTTTTGAGGAAATGAAGCTTAGAGAGGAACGTCCTGGGAGAGAGCCATTTTGAACCCAGAACTTTGGAGCAGATGCCAGCCACATGCCTTCCTGGCTGGCAGGGGTTTTCCGGACACCATTGGCCATCCTCCAGTGAAGGGATCCAATTGCTGATGTGTTACCGTGGACACTTTACGGCCTAAAGACTGTAACTTTATAACCAAATAAACCCCCTTTATAAAAGCCAATCTATTTCTGGTGTTTTGCATTCTGGCAGCATTAGCAAACTAGAACAGGGCCTATTAAACATATACTTTGAAAAGTATTGCCATTTTAAACATATGCTGCCATCTCATCTAGAAACTCACTATGTTGAATAATTTATAAAGTTCTATTTTATTTCAGAATTTTTATAATTTTCTTCATAAATTTTTTTCACATTTCTTATGAAGTTGATACTTGAGTATTTTATATTTTGTTACTATTAAAATGGGATTTTTTTCCATTATATTTTATTATTTATTATTTTGATATTTAGATAAACTTTGTTATTTATATTGCCTTTGTTATATTAATTTTCTAACTGTCTATTATACTAAACTCAATTTTTAGAAAACAGTATGAATTTGGGTTTTCCGGCTACACAAATTATATCAATTGGAAATGATACTTTTTCTTCTTTTCCAATATTTTTTATTTTCTATTATGTTATTTTGCCTTATTGTGTTGGTTAGTACTTTCAGAATAATATTAAAGAATAGTGGTGATGGGGATCATCCTGCCTGTACTGTTGTTTCCTTTAAATTAGATAGTAACATTTTGAGAGCAGTATCCATGTCTTGTTCTTTTATTCCTCTTCTCTTGATCCTTAGCATAAAGCCTTGCTTTACTTGACAACAAGCAAATATTTAATCATTGAAGGATCACACTTATTGCGGACTTTCTTTGCACCAGAGGTTGTTTCTTCACAGACCTGTGATATTGGCAAAGGTGTAGGAATTGGGTGTGCAAAGATTAAGATATGTATATTCCACATTTTCAGGCCTCCTTCCATTTGTTTATACATATTGTATAGGCTTAGAAGTCATAGAGAACCAGGGCCTAACCCTGGCTTGGTTTCTTACCAGTTGTGGGCCTTTGAGAAACTTACTTCATCTTTCCAAATTTCAGTAATATTCTCTATAACATTTAGAACATAATAGTAACCCTTTTATGAGTTTGTTGGGAAGATTGGATAATACTTATATAACAGCATATTGAAGGACCTCTGAATATATGAACAAAAATAGGAAATATAGGAAGAGCAGCTACTGTGGGAAGACAAAGTATGGTCTCAGATTTGGACATGTTGAATTGAAAATGTCCATGGAACTCTAAATGGAGCCACCCACTGGGCAGTTAAATATAAATTCTGGAGAGATTTAGATTTATAAACGTGCTAGATGGTGGCTGGGGGATGCCACATGATAGCTGAACGGATTTGTTTATGAGTACATTTGAGGCAGCCCTTGGATATTAGAAATATGCAAGGATGCTTTGAGAGGTTCAGGGGTCTGAATGGCAGATAAGGGTCAGAGGAAGTAAAATATGGGTAATGAGTATTCCTATGATCTTTTGAGTACCTGTGAGCTAGGGTGTACCTGAGGCAACATGGGTTGCCAGGTGAAGGAACTGTTTCTTATTAGGCCACAAGAACCCTACAAAAAAGACCATTTGCTGTTGTCTCTGGGATTGTCTCTGCATGCTGAAGTATTTTAGTAGGTCACACACACACGTATGTGCACACACAGAGTTCTGGGATAAAATAATCTGGGAAACAGTCGATTAAAGAATGTTGAACATGTTTTCTTATGTCGAAGGGCTTCTCCAGGGTCTCTGGTATCTTGATTCACTCAAGTAATATTTATTGTGTACCTACTGGATACCAGGAACAGTGGTGAACAGCACAAACATTGTCCCAACAATTTAGTCAGGGACACAATGCTAATACAGATTGTGATTCTCGAGGAGAAAAGGTATACTATTCAGTATCCTCCAAATTTATGACCAATGAATCCTTTCTAGAGCAACTCCCATTAATATCTTTAGTGAGTGTGGAATGCACTTTGGGAGTACTGTGCAATGTCGAAGGAGAAAGGGAGTAGGGAGGAGAATTGGGAGGATGAGTTAACAACTAAGTAAAGGTCATTAAACTGGTAAAAGAAAGCCTGAGGAGAAACGATAAACAGAGTAGAAAGTGTTTTAAAATGAACAGAAAAGCCCAAGCAGGTGAGAGGAAGGGGATTCTGAATTGCCCCCACCCTTCAGAGTCCTGATTGGTGCCCTTGTGCAAGAGCCTGCATTGGTCACTTCAGGTGAGGGCTGAGAGCCCGGACCCGTGGCTAGGCAAGGACGCAATGGCTGGGCCAGGCTTGCTGACTTAAAAATGGCAACCAGGACTTGGCTTCAGTAGCTTTCACTTTGGTTCACTAGAGCAGTGCCTTTCTTTCATTTTCTTTTCATTTTTGTTGTATTACCTCAAAATAGTTTTGTTTTTGTATTTTGATGTCTAAAAATTTTCATCATTTGTTTAAATAGTTGTAAAGGGTGCAGTTACCAGATTATTGCATATTATATGTGTGCTTTGAAGATATTTTTGAAGCTGAAGATTTAAGTTATTCTATTCATAGAATTTGCCCATGATGAAATTTGAAAGAACCATTCCTCATTGCAATCCGAACAGTCAAATCAGGCTTTCCTTCTGACAAAAAGTGGCTTGCTTCATCTTTTTTCCATTCAATTTAAATATATTCCTGTGATGGCCATCCCACTTTTGAATTCTAATCCTAAAGTAGGGAGATAAAGAGAACAAGAGTGACAGTAATATGGACAAAGACTTAGGGACTCAACTTGGGTTTGTCATTTGGATGAAATAAAGCTTCATCTCCTTCAGTGTTTCTCGCCTTCTTCTCTTTGCTTTGCCTTCTCAGAACTCTCCTCCAGCAATGATGCCTTCTCAACCTGGAGGTTTTTCCAGCCTGGGACAGTGCTCCACAGGAAGGTTGGGTGAAGGTCGTGCCTCTCTTTGGTGAGGTGGGAGAGGAGGCCTATGCCAGGGGAGGCGGCCGAGGTGTCCCCGCACTATACCTGTTGTAGGGCAAATCTGTGTTTTAGAGTAAATATGGAAGTTGAGAATCTGGAACTTGATTCCTTTAACAATGTCCATGTCCACAAATACGCTGAAAACCTCTGTGTACTTGTACCCCAGATAAAAGACTACTAAACCAGCAAGAAAGCACTCAATGCAATGAAGGCAGTGCTAAGTGTACAGTCAGTGCAGAGGTTCAGGGCTTCCTTCTTCCTCAGGGAGGCACTTTTAAGTTCAAAGCTCAAGTTTAGGGGTCTCAGCAGCCCACAATGAGGGGGGAGTCCAGTCCTGGTACTTGTGGACATTTGTCCCATTTTAGTCTTAGGTTGGGAGGGAGGGGCACATCAGCAATTGGGGGTTCAAGCTCCTAAAAATAAGGAAACACTTGCTGTGTCCAAGTTGCATTCTTCTGCCTAACGCTTCTTTCTGGGTTATTGGGTCCTGGTTACTCCCCCAGCCTCCCAGGTTTCAGTATAGCAGGCTTGTCTTTAGCTACCCCCTTGTGAGCCTCCAGTCTCAAGGAGAGGAATTACACCCATCTTTGCCCCTCCTTTCTCCATACCCTCTCTTAACCGACATTTCACGAAGCCCCCAGATCCTCTTGGCTGCCAGAGAGTGGAGTCCTTCTCTGGACTTGCTGGGAGCTTCCTTCAACCCCCTCTTATAGCACTCATCATGGTGATGAGAACTTTTTTTCTAAGTTGTCAAGAGGTTTAACTCCTGCGAGTGAGTGGAAGCTCCTTGGGGTCAGTTTTTTTCTTTCTTTCCCCTCCCCTCCCTTCCCCTCCCCTCCCCTCCCCTCCCTCCTTTCCTCTCCCCCCCCTTTCCTCCAAGAACAGAGTGTCACACAGAGTAGGGGCTAAACAATTATTAGTTGAATGAATGATATTGGAGGTGACATTATATGCTCAGGTCAAAGTATAAAGTGAAATTCATACAAAATATTCAAATAAAATTTACAAATGAAGTTTTTAGCAGTTATAGTAGATATTGTTGCTTACATGATTTTGGCAAGGAATTCCATGGAATCCGAGTGGATGGGGCCCTCTTTTGATGACCTGTAGATAGGCTGTCGAGTCTGTAACCAGATCTGAGGCTGAAACCATACTGCCTCTGGGCGTCAGATGGCGCTCACGCACCACCAGAGAAGGTTTTACAACGTGCCTCCAACTGAAGTTTCTAGTTTACTAAAAGGGATAGTTGTGACCATGCACGTTAAAATCTGCATAAATTGATTTCCTGCTGACTCCTGGGCCATAGCTCTATTCTTCAAAAGGAGGGTTTAATATACATGCAGGAAATCCTTATTATGAAGCACCCAGCTCAGGCTGCACTGAAGGCCAGATCCTATTTCTGTGAACACAGTGACATGGTCTTTGTGCTTTTTAAAACAACTTCCTTACAGGAAAAGAAAAGACCAAGGGGAAAAGCAGAGAAAGAAAGTTAAGGAGAGACAGTATTATTTAGACTTGGGAGTCACTGTTGACCTAAAAAGAAACCCAGGGCAGAAGCCTGTGACTTGGTACAAATCACTCACCCCAAGCAAGCCTGGGTTTCTTCACACATGAAATGAGGACTCAGTGTTTTCTGATCTTTGAAGAGTGCAATCTGGTAGAGAATAAGTTGTCTTTTAGGGAACACTGGTGTGAATCTGAGTGGAATTATCCACACCACCAACACTCCACCCATAAAATTCTGGACAAGTTTACACCTGATCTTTGGGTGTGTTTCACAAACCAATGATTAGCTCCAAATTCTTATACTTCTGTGAGTTATTAAAGAATGACTCTAAAGCTTCCGAGGAAGATGTGGCTGCAGCATCTTACATGCTGTAGGAAATCAGCCAATATTTTAGGAGTGGGAGATGAATTCCTTTACATTCCCATCAGTAGTCATCCCTTCTTTTGTAAACATCTTTCTTTGAAAGAGGTGAAGTCCAGAGAGATGTCATGTGTATCTCATGTGTTGGTGGATTAAACAGGTGAGTAAAGAGATGCCCGCATAGAATGATTTGAAGAGACAATGGACATCTGGATTGCCATCCCAATGGCTTTGTTTCCTTATTTTAGATAGAATCTTCTCCTTGCAGGCTTTCTTTAAATACAGATCTATAATCACTCACTGGGCTAGGTGCTGGGAGAGATGCAAAGAAAGATCAAAGTTTTTGCTCGAAGAAACCTATTGATTCATTCATTAATTCATTCATTCCCACTCCACACATATTTCCTGAGCACACATTTGCCAGACACTATGCTTGGCTCTGAAGGAATTGAATAGCTAACATGTTTTGAGCACTAGGCACTGTTCAAAATTCTTTTCATGTGTTAACACTACTCTCATAATGAACCTATTACTATCCCCATTTATAAGTCAGAAAAGTGAGGTCCAGAGAGGTTGGATAATTTACTTGAGGTCACACTGCTAGGGAATGGTAGTGGCAGGATTCAAACATGAGCAGTCTGGATCTAGAATTTAGGCCTCAACAGGGTTCCTGCCTTTGAGAAGCTCACAGCCTAGTGGGGGAGATAGAAATGTAAAGAGATGGACTAAGTCCAACAGGCCTGGAATAGAGGAATAACCACAGTGGACTCTAGTAATTGGCTACCTGGAGGAGCTGGAAAGCCTTCACCAGAGATGAGACACTTATGCTGCCACTACAGCTTAGTCCCAAACACAATCTATACTCCAAAAAACACTTATTTTCTTCCTCACCTACTTTTTTGCTGTTCAGGTGTATCATGGAGCTGAGGTTATTTTGGTAATGTGATTTTAAATTATTTTTTTTAATTAATACAGGTAAATAAATTAATAATTAAAACAGATTAAATTATAAATTGTATGTTCTAAGTGCTCTATGTAGATTAATTTATACACTCAAAACATTAGTGGCAGTCAGTTCCCATAAAGTTTATACCTTCCCATGAAATTAGACTTAAAATGGATGCAGAGGTCTCTTGTCTTCCCTAGGGTTTGTTCTTGGGATAAAAGGTATGGATATTAGAGTTCACCAAAAAGTAGGTGTGTAGCAACTACATTAGATTGGCAATCCCTTGAATTATTTATTTTTGATGCCCCAGGTCTTACTTAGTGCATAAATGTTTGAGAAGGAAATTAATGAATATTTCTTTGGTAGAGCCCAAGGAAACATAGCATCATGATGGGCTTTGAAATGGCAGGGAAAACAGCTGTACAAGGACTGCGATTGCAGCTAGAACTTACCTGCTGTTAGGGAGGGAACTATTCCTGCCAAGGAAAAATTTTAAAGTACATGATATTAGCTTAGTGCATGATTGCAAATGTCAAAATTCCATTAATTTGATTTTTAAAGTTTAAGGTATTCTGCCATTTGGTTACTTAGTATATGAATAGAATGACATTTATTCTACTTGGCTCTCTGTAAGCTACACATGCACACTTGTTTGAAGGGTATCATTTATCCCTTTAATGATTATTTTTGGAGCACACTATGTTGGGCTAAATAGGATGGGTGATCTAAAGCAAAAGAACATATTCTGAAACTGGAAGACAGACCTAACATATGTGAAACACCTAAGTGACGAAAAAATCCATTGTGGGATTAAGTGGCAATGAGTGATATAGGCAATATATAGAGAGAGTTCAGAGAAGGGAGAGATGATCAGTTAAGGTCTTATGAGTGAATGATTCTTCCAGACCGATGGTTGGGAGGGCTTGAAGAAGAGCCCTCTAAGACTGAGGGTATATTATGACCCAAAACAGGAGTGAGTAAGGTCTGTTTTCTGAGGAAGTGTAATGATTCTTTGCTGGGGGAAGGGGAACGGTTTAAGACTATTCACTGAGCTCTTTCTATATGCCAGGCACTGTCCAAGAACCTAACATGCATCATTTAACTTAATCTTTAAAATAGTCCCAGGAAGTAGATATTGCTAACTCTATTTCCAGATGAGGAAACTCAGGGGAAGGAGGTCACACAGCTAGTCAGTTGACCTCACTTCTCTCCCTCATGAGTTTTCTTGTGCTAGCCCATCTGCTGCCATTCTTATTTGTCCAAATCTAGATATAACCGAAGTGTCAACCTCTCTCTCTTTAGGACTTCTCATCTGTAATTGAATGGTGGTCTCCAGAAAGGTATATCTATATCCTAATCCCTAGACCCTGTAAATATGACCTTATTTTGGAAAAGGGTCGTGGTAGATGTAATTAAGGATTTTGAGATGAGGAGATAATTTTGGACTATCAGGTGGGTCCTAAATCCAATGACAAATGTCCTTATGAGACATACAGAGAAAACAGAGGGAAGGAGGAGGCAGTGGGACCATGGAGGTAGAGATTGGAGTGTTGCAGCCACAAGCCAAGGAATGCCTGGAGCCTCCAGAAGCTGCAAGAGGCAAGTAACAGATTCTCCCCTACAGCTTTCAGAGGGAGTACAGCCCTGCTGTGGGTTGAGTTATGTACCCCAGAAAAAAATATGTCCGTAATCTTAATTCATTTCTGTGGGTGTGAACCCACTGTAAACAGGATCTTTTGAAAATGTTATTTTTAACTAAGATGTGGCCAAGTGAATCAGGATGGATCTTTATCCTACTACTGGTGGCCTTGTAGAGAAGGCCACAGGAAGAAAGCCACCTGGGAGGAGAATAAGATGGAAATCAATGGAACCTGGAACAGAAAGGAGAGGACATCACTAAGTGCATTGCCATGGTGCAGAAAAGTCATGGACCTAAAGATCACAGGCTGCTAGCACCAGAACACCACAGTCTTCGGAGAGAAAGTGTTGCCTTACTGATGCCTCAATTTTGGACTTCTACATTCAAACCCATGAGCCAATAAGTTATTGTTGTTTAAGCAAACCCATTGTATGGTACTTGTTTTAGCAGAAGAGAAACTAAGACTCCTGCCAACACTGTGATACCAGAATTCTGGCCTCCAGAACTGTGAGAGAATAAATTTGTGTTGGTTTAAGCCATCAACTTTTGGTAATTTGTTGCAGCAGCAACATGAAACTAAGATGGCTACCATACAAAAGACTGAGCTGTTATGGTGGCTCTTTCATGACAGGGACAAGAATCCCAGACTTCTTTTACCTTGTTGCTCTGCCATCACCAGGCAGCTGCATATGAGGTCCAAGATGGTGCACCACCATGTCTATATCCCAGTAGAGTCTTTTTTTTTTTTTTTTTTTTTTTTAATCATCATTTTATTGAGATATATTCACATACCACGCAGTCATACAAAACAAATTGTACTTTCGATTGTTTACAGTACCATTACATAGTTGTACATTCATCACCTAAATCAATCCCTGACACCTTCATTAGCACACACACAAAAATAACAAGAATAATAATTAGAGTGAAAAAGAGCAATTGAAGTAAAAAAGAACACTGGGTACCTTTGTCTGTTTGTTTCCTTCCCCTACTTTTCTACACATCCATCCATAAACTAGACAAAGGGGAGTGTGGTCCTTATGGCTTTCCCAATCCCATTGTCACCCCTCATAAGCTACATTTTTATACAACTGTCTTCGAGATTCATGGGTTCTGGGTTGTAGTTTAATAGTTTCAGGTATCCACCACCAGCTACACCAATTCTTTAGAACCTAAAAAAGGTTGTCTAAAGTGTGCGTAAGAGTGCCCACCAGAGTGATCTCTCGGCTCGTTTTGGAATCTCTCTGCCACTGAAGCTTATTTCATTTCCTTTCACATCCCCCTTTTGGTCAAGAAGATGTTCTCCATCCCACGATGCCGGGTCTACATTCCTCCCCGGGAGTCATATTCCACGTTGCCAGGGAGATTCACTTCCCTGGGTGTCTGATCCCACGTAGGGGGGAGGGCAGTGATTTCACCTTTCAAGTTGGCTTAGCCAGAGAGAGAGGGCCACATCTGAGCAACAAAGAGGCATTCAGGAGGAGACTCTTAGGCACAAATACAGGGAGGCCTAGCCTCTCCTTTGCAGCAACCGTCTTCCCAAGGGTAAAACTTATGGTAGAGGGCTCAACCCATCAAACCACCAGTCCCCTATGTCTGTGGTCATGTTAGCAACCATGGAGGTGGGGTAGGCGAATACCCCTGCATTCTCCACAGGCTCCTCAAGGGGGCACTACATCTTTTTTTTTTTTTCCTTGTTTGTCTTTTTTCTTTTTTTTTTTTTTAACTTTCCCTTCTTTTTTAAATCAACTGTATGAAAAAAAAAGTTAAAAAGAAAACAAACATACAATAAAAGAACATTTCAAAGAGACCGTAAGAAAAAGACAACTAACCTAAGATAACTGCTTAACTTCCAACATGTTCCTACTTTACCCCAAGAAAGTTACATAATATAGCAACATTTCAGTGAACTTGTTCCTACTACATCCATCAGAAATTAACAGACCATAGTCATTTCTGGGCATCCCCAGAACGTTAAATAGCTTATCTGTTCTTCTTGGATTATTGTTCCCCCTTCCTTAATTGCTCTCTACTGCTAGTTCCCCTACATTCTACATTATAAACCATTTGTTTTACATTTTTCAAAGTTCACATTAGTGGTAGCATATAATATTTCTCTTTTTGTGCCTGGCTTATTTCGCTCAGCATTATGTCTTCAAGGTTCATCCATGTTGTCATATGTTTCACCAGATCGTTCCTTCTTACTGCCGCGTAGTATTCCATCGTGTGTATATACCACATTTTATTTATCCACTCATCTCTTGAAGGACATTTGGGTTGTTTCCATCTCTTGGCAATTGTGAATAATGCTGCTATGAACATTGGCGTGCAGATATCTGTTCGTGTCACTGCTTTCCGATCTTCCGGGTATATACCGAGAAGTGCAATCGCTGGATCGAATGATAGCTCTATATCTAGTTTTCTAAGGAATCGCCAGACTGACTTCCAGAGTGGCTGAACCATTATACAGTCCCACCAACAATGAATAAGAGTTCCAATTTCTCCACATCCCCTCCAGCATTTGTAGTTTCCTGTTTGTTTAATGGCAGCCATTCTAACCGGTGTTAGATGGTATCTCATTGTGGTCTTAATTTGCATCTCTCTAATAGCTAGTGAAGCTGAACATTTTTTCATGTGTTTCTTGGCCATTTGTATTTCCTCTTCAGAGAACTGTCTTTTCATATCTTTTGCCCATTTTATAATTGGGCTGTCTGTACTATTGTCATTGAGTTGTAGGATTTCTTTGTATATGCAAGATATCAGTCTTTTGTCAGATACATGGTTTCCAAAAATTTTTTCCCATTGAGTTGGCTGCCTCTTTACCTTTTTGAGAAATTCCTTTGAGGTGCAGAAACTTCTAAGCTTGAGGAGTTCCCATTTATCTATTTTCTCTTTTGTTGCTTGTGCTTTGGGTGTAAAGTCTAGGAAGTGGCCTCCTAATACAAGGTCTTGAAGATGTTTTCCTACATTATCTTCTAGGAGTTTTATGGTACTTTCTTTTATATTGAGATCTTTGGTCCATTTTGAGTTAATTTTTGTGTAGGGGGTGAGGTAGGGGTCCTCTTTCATTCTTTTGGATATGGATATCCAACTCTCCCAGCCCCATTTGTTGAAAAGACCATTATGGCTCAGTTCGGTGACTTTGGGGGCCTTATCAAAGATCAGTCGGCCATAGATCTGAGGGTCTATCTCTGAATTCTCAATTCGATTCCATTGATCTATATGTCTATCTTTGTGCCAGTACCATGCTGTTTTGGCAACTGTGGCTTTATAATAAGCTTCAAAGTCAGGGAGTGTAAGTCCTCCCACTTCGTTTTTCTTTTTTAGAGTGTCTTCAGCAATTCGAGGCATCTTCCCTTTCCAAATAAATTTGATAACTAGCTTTTCCAAGTCTGCAAAGTAGGTTGTTGGAATTTTGATTGGGATTGCATTGAATCTGTAGATGAGTTTGGGTAGAATTGACATCTTAATGACATTTAGTCTTCCTATCCATGAACATGGAATATTTTTCCATCTTTTAAGGTCCCCTTCTATTTCTTTTAGTAGAGTTATGTAGTTTTCTTTGTATAGGTCTTTTACATCTTTGGTTAAGTTTATTCCTAGGTACTTGATTTTTTTAGTTGCTATTGAAAATGGTATCTTTTTCTTGAGTGTCTCTTCAGTTTGTTCATTTCTAGCATATAGAAACATTACTGACTTACGTGCATTAACCTTGTATCCCGCTACTTTGCTAAATTTGTTTATTAGCTCTAGTAGGTGTATCGTTGATTTCTCAGGGTTTTCTAGATATAAGATCATATCATCTGCAAACAATGACAGTTTTACTTCTTCTTTTCCAATTTGGATGCCTTTTATTTCTTTGTCTTGCCGGATTGCCCTGGCTAGCACTTCCAGCACAATGTTGAATAACAATGGTGACAGCGGGCATCCTTGTCTTGTTCCTGATCTTAGAGGGAAGGCTTTCAGTCTCTCACCATTGAGTACTATGCTGGCTGTGGGCTTTTCATATATGCTCTTTATCATGTTGAGGAAGTTTCCTTCAATTCCTACCTTTTGAAGTGTTTTTATCAAAAAGGGATGTTGGATTTTGTCAAATGCTTTTTCAGCATCTATTGAGATGATCAATTGATTTTTCCCTTTCGAGTTTTTAATGTGTTGTAATACATTGATTGTTTTTCTTATGTTGAACCATCCTTGCATGCCTGGAATGAACCCCACTTGGTCATGGTGTATGATTTTTTTAATGTGTCTTTGGATTCGATTTGCAAGTATTTTGTTGAGGATTTTTGCATCTGTATTCATTAGGGAGATTGGCCGGTAGTTTTCCTTTTTTGTAGCATCTTTGCCTGGTTTTGGTATTAGATTGATGTTAGCTTCATAAAATGAGTTAGGTAGTGTTCCATTTTTTTCAATGTTTTGAAAGAGTTTGAGTAAGACTGGTGTCAGTTCTTTCTGGAAAGTTTGGTAGAATTCCCCTGTGAAGCCATCTGGCCCTGGGCATTTATTTGTGGGAAGATTTTTGATGACTGATTGGATCTCTTTGCTTGTGATGGGTTGGTTGAGGTCTTCTATTTCTTCTCTGGTCAGTCTAGGTTGTTCATATGTTTCCAGGAAATTGTCCATTTCTTCTACATTATCCAGTTTGTTGCCATACAGTTGTTCATAATATCCTCTTATAATTTTTTTAATTTCTTCAGGATCTGCAGTTATGTCACCTTTTTCATTCATTATTTTGTTTATATGGGTCTTCTCTCTTTTTGATTTTGTCAGTCTAGCTAGGGGCTTGTCAATCTTGTTGATCTTCTCAAAGAACCAACTTTTGGTGATATTTATCCTCTCTATTGTTTTTTTGTTCTCTATGTCATTTATTTCTGCTTTAATCCTTGTTATTTCTTTTCTTGTACTTGGTTTAGGATTGGTTTGCTGTTCATTTTCTAGCTTCTTCAGTTGATCCATTAGTTCTTTGATTTTGGCTCTTTCTTCCTTTTTAATATATGCGTTTACTGCCACAAATTTCCCCCTTAGCACTGCTTTTGCTGCATCCCATAGGTTTTGGTATGTTGTGTCCTCATTTTCATTCGTCTCTATATATTTAGCAATTTCTCTTGCTATTTCTTCTTTAACCCACTGATTGTTTAGGAGTGTGTTGTTTAACCTCCAGGTGTTTGTGAATTTTCTAAGTCTCTGATGGTTATTGACTTCTAATTGTATTCCATTGTGGTCAGAGAATGTGCTTTGAATAATTTCAATCTTTTGAAATTTATTGAGGCTTGTTTTATGTCCCAGCATATGATCTATTCTGGAGAAAGTTCCGTGAGCATTAGAAAAGTATGTGTATCCTGGTGATTTGGGATGTAATGTCCTGTATATGTCTGTTAAATCTAATTCATTTATCAGATTGTTTAGGTTTTCAATTTCCTTATTGGTCTTCTGTCTGGTTGATCTATCTATAGGAGAGAGTGATGTGTTGAAGTCTCCCACAATTATTGTGGAAACATCAATTGCTTCCTTTAGTTTTGCCAGTGTTTCTCTCATGTATTTTGTGGCACCTTGATTGGGTGCATAGACATTTACGATTGTTATTTCTTCTTGCTGAATTGCCCCTTTTATTAGTATGTAGTGGCCTTCTTTGTCTCTCAAAACATCCCTGCATTTGAAGTCTATTTTATCTGAGATTAATATTGCTACACCTGCTTTCTTTTGGCTGTAGCTTGCATGAAATATTTTTTTCCATCCTTTCACTTTCAGTTTCTTTGTGTCCCTGTGTCTAAGATGAGTCTCTTGTATGCAATATATTGATGGTTCATTTTTTTTGATCCATTCTGCGAATCTATATCTTTTAATTTGGGAGTTTAATCCATTTACATTCAACGTTATAACCGTGAAGGCATTTCTTGAATCAGCCATCTTATCCTTTGGTTTATGTTTGTCATATATATTTTTCCCCTCTCTCTATTAATATCCTTTAATGTCCCCATACCGAATCTCTTTAGTACTGAACCTTTCTCCAAGTCTCTCTGTCCTTTCTTTTTTCTCTGTCTGTAGGGCTCCGTTTAGTATCTCCAGTAGGGTAGGTCTCTTGTTAGCAAATTCTCTCAGCATTTGTTTGTCTGTGAAAAAATTTAAGCTCTCCCTCAAATTTGAAGGAGAGCTTTGCTGGATAAAGTATTCTTGGCTGGAAATTTTTCTCACTCAGAATTTTAAATATATCGTGCCACTGCCTTCTCGCCTCCATGGTGGCTGCTGAGTAGTCACTACTTAGTCTTATGCTGTTTCCTTTGTATGTGGTGAATTGCTTTTCTCTTGCTGCTTTCAGAACTTGCTCCTTCTCTTCTGTGTTTGACAGTGTGATCAGTATATGTCTCAGAGTGGGTTTATTTGGATTTATTCTATTTGGGGTTCGCTGAGCATTTATGATTTGTGTATTTATGTTGTTTAGAAGATTTGGGAAGTTTTCCGCAACAATTTCTTTGAATACTCTTCCTAGACCTTTACCCTTTTATTCCCCTTCTGGGACACCAATGAGTCTTATATTTGGACGTTTCATATTATCTATCATATCCCTGAGGTCCATTTTGATTTTTTCAATTTTTTTCCCCATTCTTTCTTTTATGCTTTCATTTTCCATTCTGTCATCTTCGAGGTCACTGATTCGTTGTTCAACTTCCTCTAGTCTTGAACTATGGGTGTCCAGAATCTTTTTAATTTGGTCAACAGTTTCTTTAATTTCCATAAGATCATCCATTTTTTTATTTAGTCTTGCAATGTCTTCTTTATGCTCTTCTAGGGTCTTCTTGATATCCTTTGTCTCGCGTACTATGGTCTCATTGTTCATCTTTAGTTCTTTGAGTAGCTGCTCTAGGTGCTGTGTCTCTTCTGGTCTTTTGATTTGGGTGCTTGGGCTTGGGTTATCCATATCGTCTGGTTTTTTCATATGCTTTATAATTTTCTTTGTTGTTTTTGGCCTCATGGCATTTGCTGAACTTGATAGGGTTCTTTTAGGATGTGTAGACCTATTGAAGTCCTTATCTCTAATTTATCAGATCTACAGCTTCGTGGAGTACACTTTCTCTAACTAATCAGCAGGTGGCCACCTGTTCTCCACAAGCCAGTTCTCCCCTGCTTAGCCTTTTTGGTGAGTGGGGGAGTGAGTCTTGTGGGGTCCAATTGGTGTACCAAGCTTGCGTGTGTAGTTGGTGTTGCCTGCCCTGTGTATGGGGCGTGTTTCTGGGCAGTCAGGGAGCGGGGGGTGGCTCTAACAATCAAATCTCCCTGGTGATCCTAGAGTTTTAAAGCTGCTGCAATAGTGTAATCCTTCAGTTCAGTCCTGCCACAGTTTGTCTCTGCCACTGACCCACAAGTCTTTGGTATTGGCGTATGGCTCCTGAGACTTGCAAGTGGGCCCCTCTTCCAGGCTGTGCACCCCGGGTCCTCTGTTGAGGGATGACTGTGCTATGTCACAGGTGCGTGCCGTCCCCCCAGGGCAGTTCTGGGCTGCTGGGCTGTGTAGGGAGGCTCCCAGTCTGCTCAAATGATGGCTGAATGGGGCTTTGTTAATTCACACTGCTCCACCTTCCCAGCTCTGGGACATTCAGCTGAGGTTGCAGGGAAGGCTAATGTCCACGCCCAGTTTTGTGGTGTGTGCCTGTTATTTGAAGCACTTCCGTCACACTGGGTTGTCTGGGGCAGCTCTGGGCTATGGGGCTGGCGATGGGCAGGAGTGTTTCCTGTCCACCAGGATGGTGGCTGTGAGCGGACACCCCCCTTTTCTTGGGAAGTTGTGTTGTTTAGTGAATTTTCTCAGCCACTGGATTATTGCCTTTTGTCTCAGAGCTCTCTTAGTTCTGCTCTTGACTTGACGTGCCCAAATTGCAATTCTTTGAAGCTTTCTGTATTGGGCTTCTTAGAGTAATTGTTTTAGAAAAAGAAAAAAGGATTTAAAAAAAAAAACAACAACAAAAAAAAAAAAACGGCCCTCCTCAGAGATCTAATGGGTTATTGAAATGCTAATAGACAAAGCAACCAGGGCCATTAAGGAAAGGTGCACAGGGCAGAGAGATCAGCTTTGCTTCGGGATTTGCATATGCGCCTCAAGGCCTGAGCTCCGCCCTTCCCCTTTCTGTGTTCACCAGAACTCCAAAAATCCTCTGCTTTTATTTTGGAGTTTTTCGTGTTGTTTTTTTTCTATGCCTGTCTCCTCTCTGCTGGGCTGGCTGCTCTCAGAGTCTCTGGTGTCTGGTCTCAGTCTATCTATGGTTGGAGTTTGAATCAGTAGAATGAGTTTCCGATAAGAGCAGCCACTGCAGTTCTCCCTTCTCCTTCCTGGAGCTGACAGCCCCTCCTCCCCCGGGACTGAGCCTGGCAGGGAGGGGTGCGGGTCCCCTGGCCGCAAAAACTTACAGATTTCGCTGATCTCAGCAGTTCCACGTTTTCATGAGTGTTGTATGAAGTATGCCCAAAGACAGATTGCTCTGTGGTGTCCAGTCCACGCAGTTCCTGGCTTTTTACCTACTTTCCGGGAGGAGTAACTAAAACTTACAGCTCACCAGTCTGCCATCTTCAACCAGTGCATCCAGTAGAGTCTTTAAAGGGGATGACCTGCAAGTTGCACACATCACTTGCACTCTCATCCCATTGGCCACAGCTTAGTCACATGGCTGAAAGGGAGACTGGGAAATTTTGTCTATATTCTGGGAAGTCATATTGTTAATATTGTTAGCTAAAATTCATGTTTTATTACTAAGAGAAGGGAAGAGTGAATATTAGGGATGTTTAGGGAGACATAAGGATACATAAGGATAGTTGCCAGTCTCTGCCATAGAGGGGAGTATGGAAAAAAAAATATGAAACTGAATGCTAAATATGATGTTCACAAGTCCCATAGAAGAGACCCCCAAATTAAAATCTGTCTGGGAGGGATTCTGTCCCTTAACTGACATTGTCCAATCACAATATTTGCTTTCCTATTTCAGACATGCCTTTTGCTTTCAGAGAGAGACGGGGGTGGGGGGTGGGGTAGGGTGGTGCTTAATGTACATATACACTCTTTCAAAGGAAACTATGTTCCCTTGCTTCCACAGTGGTTGTTCTTACCCTGGGATCCCTCCACCAGGACTATCCTTAGACACAATAACCTGCTGTAGTACCTTTGCCAAATTCTGAGTTATTCTGTGTAGAGTTACTCTCAAGGGACTTGAGAAGAAAACCCCAGGATAGGCCTTGCAGACAAACTTGGGTGATTGACGAATATGTGCATGCGTGCGTGTGTGTGCACACACTCATATCCCACCCCCAGTGGCAAAAGTTATTCCCAGATTCAGTGCAGTCTAAGTCCAAATTAATGGCGAGAAAAAGCTTTTTAAGGGCAGCAAGCTTCACAGACACCCTGGCTGACAGTGTTGACAAGGTGCTCACTGTACACAGAGCAGTGTGAGTTTCTCCTTGTTCACAGGAGATTCAATGCTCTTTTCAAACATCAGGACCATCTATCCCTAATGATTTCCTTTTTGCTGGCATTATTCAAAGACACTGACTGAAGTTTGAAATCGTACCTTTATTTTTCCTTTGGGTTAGATAAAAATTTTACTCAGTTTATTCCCATCTCCCCAAACTAATATATGAGGGCCGTAATAAAACAAAAAATAGAATATATTTACTTCTTTTCAGAGTAAATCCTAGAGTTTGGGCTAGGGAATGAATGGGTGTGGTAGTTACAGTTGTATTTCTAATACATTTATTTAAAATTCTCTTATGATTTGAGAATTCTCTCTGATTGCACATGCTCTGACAACAGTTTTTCTGCTTTGATGCAGTTTTTCTTGACCAGTCTCTTGTGTTTTCTAACATCTGACTTTGCTACTTTGACTCCTAGCTCAACTCTAATTGAGGATACGTTGTATCCTCTGGTCAGCTGCTAGAGTTAGTTTTAACTAAAACTTTGACTTGCCTTTTTTCAACAACCGTTTTCTTCCAGAGTTTCCCTCCAAAATCAGAATATGAAAATTTAAGAAAGAAATAATGTATAGAACCATGTAACTTACTGACATTCATTAAGGTGAAAAGCAGTTCTTTTCTTTTTCCTTCCATTTCTCTCCTTGCATCTTCCTTTCTAAGCAAATGAGACATTTAAGTACAATGAAGTTCTCAGAACTTATGGATAACTTGAGCCTAAAATATTGCTTTTAGAATATTAAAAATGCAAATTGAGCAGATACAATAGAAGACCATTAAAAACAAAAAGTGATTTTTTTTTATATCATGTGCTTTTTCCTTTTCAGAAGCAAATTAGAAGTGACTGTAGAACCTACCCAGCCCTGGTAGCAAGTGGAGAGTCTCCACACAGTGTTCTCAAACTTGTATATTGGGTGTACATTGAGATTGCTTGGGAAACATTTAAAAATCCCAGGATGTAGGTCTCACTCCCAGAGATTCTTAAGATGATTGGTCATGAATATGACACAGGCTTTAGGATTTAACAGGTGATTCTAGTATGCAGCTGCCATTGTAATCTGCTATAGACCTTTAAAAAAAAAAAAATCAGTTTTATTGAGATATATTCACATACCATACAGCCATCCAGTTGTTCACAGGACCATCATATAGTTGTGCATTTATCACCACAATTTATTTTTGAACACTTTCATTACTCCAAAAAAAGAATAAAAATACAATTAAAAATAATAATTTAACTTTTGTCCCCATTTTTCTAATCATCTGTCCATACACTGGACAAAGAGAGTGTGAGCCACAAGGTTTTCACAATCACACAGTCACACCATGTAATCTATATAGTTATACAATCATTGTAGACCTTTTAATAGAACTACTTCCAGTAGGATGCAATTCTGAGTTAGTGAGTTATATAAATATTTTTCTAAAGCACTTATGCCTGACTGGTGGAGATAATAAATTGGTGAGCACTTTGAGGATTGGGCAGAATTAGAGATAAAGTTGAGATTCTAAAACCTCTGAATCCAAAATGAAGTAAGGATGATGAGAAACAAGACATGGGTGCATTGTGGGGTGGGGGACAAGGTGGCTGAGTTAGTCAAGAGTGGAGTGAGGCTATAGCTCAGTGAAGTCGATGCAGGAGGAAGAGAACAAAGGGGGTAGGCTCTGCTACTATGGCCTTAAGTTAGAATTTTGACCAAAAATATTTAAATTTACTATGTACTCTGGAAAAGTCCATAGGAAAAGAGGAATCTCAGGCACTAGAGTAGAATTAGAATACCTTCCCTCCAGCATCTCTTTTTATAGCTGCTTGGCTGACCATATATGCAGTGAGGGGTTGAGGTGTGGCAGTTTGGACTCACCCTACCTCTACCCATGACCCTCTTCTCTCCAGATCTTTTCTGCCAGGGACCATGGACAATTCCTAAGGACAATAGGAAGAATTTATATTTCAACTGGACCTTAAAATTTTCCGAAGTAACTTTTTACAGTTTTCCATTATTGGTTCAGTTCATCTCTGCAATCTGATGGTTTTAAAAGGGAGCTTTTAAATAAGGGACTGGGGGAAGAAATGGAGGAAAAGGAGAGGAAATTCAAATTGGCCACTTTTGACTGATTACAATTTGGAGACATGGAGCAACCTGGATGAACGTTATTAATATCGCTTCAGTTTAGCCCGCAAAGGTATTATTGCTCTTTTTAGGCATTTATTTGGCGTTTTTCTGCATCTGCTTGCTCTTCCATAATTCGTATGATCTGATGCACATCCAGATAAAATTATATTTAATGACTATATTTTGGCTTAACTAAATAGTCTGTTTTAACAGATCATTCATATTACATTTAAGTGCAATACAGACATTGAGTTTGACCTTTCTCCAGTTTTTTTCTGTTGGCTACTGGAGATGTGACATGTGGAATTTACATTTGCACTGGATCCCTATAGTTAAGGGTTCAAATCATTCTCTTTGGAAAATTACTTAAGATCTCTAGGTCTATTTCTCTTTTGTAAAATGGGGATAATAATAGCCTCCATTTCATAAAGTTGTCTTTGTTTTTCTGTTTTTTATATTTTATTGTTGTTTTGCTTTTTAAAAACACATTTTACAAAGCTGGAACAATTTGAGCAACAAATAAAATAATATTGGATTATAACTCAAAGTATAAAATACAAATACTATCATAAATAAGTGACTGACTAAATAAATAAATGGGGGAGCATAGACAAATCTGTGCAGAAGAAGTCCAAATAATTTATATAGATGCTCATCTCTTAAGGAGGTAGAACATGACTCCCTACACCTGGGGGAGGGCTGTGCATACTGACCTCATTCCATGGGGAACAGTATATAAAGGGGGGGAAGAGTAATTTTCCAGTACAGAAAACTGACAAGCACTATCTCAGCCAGGTGGTCAAGGTCAACATCAACAATGTTAGTCATGTTGGTAAGAAGTATCCTTGATGTAATATAATGAAAATGACATTGTACCTTTGTGGTCTTCCTCCCCAACACTCATAACCCCAATCTAATCATGAGAAAAACATTAGACAAATTCCGAAGGACAAGCATCCTACAAAATATCTGACCAGTGATCCTCAAAACTGTCAAGCTCATAAAAACAATGAAAGTCTGAGAAAGTGGCACAAGCAAGAGGAGCTTAAAGAGACAAGATAAGTATGTATAATTTGGTGTGCTGCATGAGATTCTGGAACAGAAACAACACTGGGTGAAAACTAAGGGAATCTGAATAAAGAATGGACTTCAGCTAATAATGTGTCAATATTGGTTCATTGATTACAACAAACATATCATACTAATATAGGATGTTAATGCTAGGGTATTAATGGGTTAAACTGGGTATAATATAAATGAGAACTCTGTACTATTGTCTCAATTTTTCAGTAAATCTAAAAATATTCTAAAAGATAAAGTCTAGTAAACTATTAAACAATCTATTTTACATGAATTAGTTTCACTATATTCTATTTACACTGTAAAATTATATTACACATCAATTTAAAAAGTCCAAATCTAATCCATTTCCCGACACCAAATCAAAACCAAGTGTGTAAAAGTAAACACAACAAACATTAGTAACAAAAAAAGCTGAGGCATCATAGAGAAGTCTTACCACCTCATTATGAATTAAACATTAGAGAGGTTAGGGAGGCTGAAGGGAGACATTCTCTCTTCAAAAAGCTATGTTCATAATGTAGACAACTTTCTGTCTCTGAAAAGAGGGAGCCCTTGAAGTTCTTTCACCTTTATTTTAAATGCTTTTTCATGCTTGGTATTCCTGTAATACAGTGTTTTGGCAGATCACTTGGAGTGAGTCTTCCTTCCTCTTTCCCTCCCTTTCTTCCTTTCTGCTTCATTTGGAAAAATGAGGCTGGAGTAGTAATTTTTTGCTGATGTCTGGGAAAGTAGACTGACAATTTATTTCATTCTCCCTCCTTTTTCTCATTCTTACCACCACTTCCTCCAGAAAATTAGTTTAGGGGTATCCAAAACCTATTTGGTTTGCTAAAGGCCAAACATTTTTGGAAAAATGAAATGTGTTATTTGTTCTCTGAGGGTTGTTTCCCTTTTGGCACTCTCTGGGAGTTTGGATAAATTTGAAGGTGTGGAAGAGATCAGGAGAGGATCTGGGATAAAGAACACAGTGGGGTGTGTCAGGGATTTCTACTCTTGCTAAAGCAGGCCTCAGCCATCATCACCTCTCGCCTGCTTGCCTCCTGTAAAAGAGATTAAGTTTCTCCAGCAGCTTTGTGCTGTGTCTGCAGGGCCTGTCTGAAGATTGAAGTTAGTGTAGTGCTTCTTAATGTGCACTTTCAACTGTGCTCAAGTTCAGAGTTTGAGGAGCAGTTCTTGTTAAATCTTGTTTTGCGTGAAATAGTTTAGAGTCAATGCCTTACATAGTTCAAAGACCTAGGGGCAAAACTAGAGTGGCAGGATAAATTACTGCAATATTAGCTTATTGTTTTTTCCTGTGATTTCCCTCTCTTCTTTATTTGAGGAGTATAGCCTGGTCCAGTTATTTTTGGCTCAGGGATTTTTATGGAATGGAAAGAAGCAGCAGCCCTTCCTTCTCCCTTCCCTCTTTCTCTTCCTCTCTTCTTCCCTTCTTTCCTTCGAAAAGACTTGAGGATTCAAGAGCTAATGGGAATGTCCTATCAGGAGAAGGGAAATAGAGAAGGACTTTGAAGATCTGAAGAAAGGGAGGAGGAAGATTCTTCCCAAACTGATAAGAAGAAAGAGGTTTGAGTTTTCCATTGGAAGTGGGATAAATATGCGGCTTTGGAGCAATGGCTAAAGAGGTGGGAAGACCTCAGAAAAAAGGCACCCAGGGGAGGCAAGACTGCCTGGGAATTGCCAGTCCAAGTAAAGATCCCTAATGCCCATGGATAGCAAAAAAGAACCAAGAACACTGGGCTTGCCAGGACCACTCTGAGCTTGAGAATGAGGATGTGCAAGTAGTCAGGGTTCTTTCTGCCTTTCCTGAGCTCTCCCAAACCCCCACTGATTCTGATGCAAAATGGGAATGGAGGGGTGCTCACAACAACAGGGATAAAAAGGCGGGCTTTGTGCTATATTAAGTTGATTAAAAAGCAATAAAACAATATTTTTTGAACACCTGAGCTTGTGGAATTAATGCTACAGTAGAATTAATTCATGGCAAATTGATTCGAAGGGAAAACATTGATCTTTCACACTCAAGGCAAATGTTTTGAGTATGTCTCAACAACAGCAGAAACTGCTTGCAGGTTTTTTGCTTTGTTTTGTTTTGCACTGGAGGAGGAGATAAGTAAAACAAGTAAATAAATATATAGGTTTGCTTTTCTACATAGCCTCAGGGGTCTAAACCCTAGACAGCGCTGATTTTAGGAAATATTAGCATTTTTAAATTCTAGGGGTTTGCAGATCATTTCAGGTTTGAGTGAAGAGAGTTTCATCAACTTTACTTTCAATTTGTTCTCTCCCTTCCATATCCTGGTAATTGCACTTTCTCATCTGTGGAAAGAGCATTGTACTGGGAATTTGGTCCCTGGATTCTAAACGGGGCCTTCTACAAGTCATTTTACTTCTGAATATGTAAAGGGGCGTAAGACATACCTGAGAATTGCCCATCTGTCAGGGGTGAGAACTGAGAGCTGGTTGTGGGGATGTGTAATGGGAAGAACACTGGACTTGGTTTGAGGACCTGGGGTCAAAGCTTGACTTTCCCACTTCCTGGCTTTATGACCTTTGGCAAATTACTTAGTTTTTCTCAGCCTCAGTTTCCTAAACTGGAAGAAGTAGATAATTTTTTGTTAAGGATAAAATGCAATGGTATATGTGGGAGTGCTTTGTAAATTATAAAGGACTTTACAAATTTAAGACTTTATTAGTAATCAATCAACAAAGATTTGGATTGCCTGGAAAAGAGTGCTAGTTTCTGGAAGAAAATTGAGAGAAGCCCAAGATATGACTTCAGGTCTCGCTGAGCTAATAGTTCAGATAGGGACAAGACTAACATACATCAAGCAATTGGAGAACACTTACCAAAAGGCGAATCTTAAGAAAAGTTTTCTTGGGGCTGAGTAGAAAGAACTGGGACCAGATTTTTGCATGTTATATTTAAAATGTGAAATTAAAGTAACTAAAAACCATTTATCCACCAAACCTTCTAAAATCTACCAAAATAACCCAGGTATATCTTCTTTTTTTCTGGAAATTTATGTATCATAGGAGGAACCTGTTCCCATCTTAAGCAGAAACGCATACAAGCTTCTCTGGGTCCGATGCTCCATTTCTGTTAAATTCCAGATCAGTCATGAATCTTACCTTCTTTATTTCTTGAATGTGGCTTATCTACCACCAATGTGAGTTTTCAAAAGAAATAATAGTAAGTGCCAGGCATCATTGTGTTTGACATAAATTAACCCATTTAATCTTCTCTTATGAGTTACATGCTGTTAGTATCATCAGTATCCTCATTTCTAGAGAGGAAACTGAGGTACAGAGAGGTTCAGTGTGAGCAGTTGAGTCAGGACCCAAACCTGGGGAGGCTGCCTCCAGGGCCTGTGCACTTACCCAGTGTTTGATATTGCCACCCAAACATAAAGTCATCTTTGATTCTTAACCTTTGCTAACAACTAAACTTATACACTGTACAGTGCGGAACACCCAGAGTTCTCAAAGACAACTTTTCTTTTTAAACATTGTCTTATTTCATTTTAAATGAGGATATCTATGACAATCTGTCTCGCTGTTGGAAAGATTGGTGAAGACAATACTCTAGGAAAACTAGAAGTTTATTTTTGCTAAGAATTCTCCAGAGTGATAATGCTGGGATCTTGAGTCCTAAACTCATACATGGTGACTAATTAGAAGAGGGGGGAAAAATAAAGGAAACACGGAAGGAGACAACAAAATGAGGTCTTGAAAAGACAGTAGAAAAACAACATGGACTTATTTTAATACAAATCACTTGAATTCAATGAATATTGTAAACAGTTTTTATTGAGATATTTGAATTTCCAGAGAAGTTTTTCTTTCTGTTAGTATATGCTTTCTTTCTTTCTTTCTTTTTCTTCCTAAGTCAGGTATCTGCACGTCTAGATACCAATCTTTAGAGCAAAAGTAGCTAGCTGTGTACTTAGAAATAAAAATCATTTGTATAGCAAATATGTTGAGCAAACAAATACTTTGGGCAGAGATTCTATTCATGCTTGACTCCTACTTCTTAAACTCACATGAAACTATAAACCTTTTTTAAAAAAATAGAGAGATTTAGTAAAGCTATTACGTGAGCTATAATAATGAAATTTTACAGTAGGGATGGTTGGGTGTTTTATCTTTCCATTGAGCCCTACTTACCTTAAAACATTTAGGGCACCTTCTGGGGAATGAGGAAGGAATTAAGGAACACCTAACAGTAATTATATTAATTTGCCAACATCTATTTGACTGTGATACTGAAAAAAATTAGGATACCAGGTGGCAAGTTTAGATGGAGAAACTGGAGCATGCTTAAAGTGAACTGGAGAGACTCAGAAAATCTGAGAAGTCTGACAGTAAAAGCCCCCAGTATATAATTGCTATTTCCTCCCTTTCTCCTTCCTTCCCTCCCTCTCTTCTTTGCTCCTCTTTTCCTTCTGTCTATTTCTTTTTTTAGCACATATTTTTTGAGTGTCTGCTACATTCCAGGCATTGTTCTAGGCACTGATCAAGGCAGATGATGTTCCTGCCCTCCTAGGGCTTACATTCTAACACATAATATCTCTAATGCCATTCACATTTCCTTCATTTTTACTGCCATCCCTCATTAATAAATCTGAGCTATTGTATCTAGACTTCTGATTTCCTGGACTTTAATTCTCACTCTGCCTAATCTGTTCAGAAAACTGTCACCAATTTAACCTTTCTAGTATGTTGCTTAGCTGAATGCTCTGCACAACGAGGGAACTACTACCTCCTACCCCATATGGCTATTGTGACATTAAATGAAACATGCAGGTAAAGACCTAGCACAGTAAGTCCCCATTAAATGTTGGGAGACCTTGTTGTTATGACAAAGGCTTCTCCAGGGAAAGTTTTCCACTCTAGCAGGAGAAGTTCAGTTTCTCATCTGTCACTTGAGCTCCTCTAAGGTTTGTTTTAGGGCTTGGCATATCACATAGTACTGCAGTTCTGTTTGGGCTAGAGTTTATGGTATAAATAAAAATGATTCATCCCCTGAGCTTGGCCTTGGCATCGTGGGATTGAGAAAGCCTTCTTGGACCAAAGTGGGAAGAGAAAGGAAACAAAATAAAGTTTCAGTGGTTGAGAGATCTCAAATAGAGTCGAGAGGTCATTCTGGAGGTTATTGTTAAGCATTATATAGATATCCCTTTTTAGTTTTTAATGTATTGGAATAGCTAGAAGGAAATACTGCAACTGTTGAACTGCAACCCAGTAGCCTTTATTCTTGACGACAATTGTATAACTATATAGCTTATACTGTGCGACCATGTGATTGTGAAAACTTTGTGGCTCCCACTCCCTTTATATGGTGTATGGACAGATGAATAGAAAAATGAGGACAAAAAGTAAATGAATAATAGGGAGAGATGGGGGTATGGGATGTTTTGAATGTTCTTTTTTACTTTGATTTTTATTCTTATTCTTTTTTTGTGTGTGGTAATGAAAATGTTCAAAAATTGATTGTGGTGATGAATGCACAGCTATATAATGGTACTGTGAACAATTGATTGTACACTGTGGATGACTGTATGGTATGTGAATATATGTCAATAAAATTGAATTACCTGGCATTGTGGGATGGAGAACATCTTCTTGACCAAAAGGGGGATGTGAAAGGAAATGAAATAAGCTTCAGTGGCAGAGAGATTCCAAAAGGAGCCGAGAGGTCACTCTGGTGGGCACTCTTATGCACACTTTAGACAACCCTTTTTAGGTTCTAAAGAATTGGGGTAGCTGGTGGTGGATACCTGAAACTATCAAACTACAACCCAGAACCCATGAATCTCGAAGACAGTTGTATAAAAATGTAGCTTATGAGGGGTGACAATGGGATTGGGAAAGCCATAAGGACCACACTCCACTTTGTCTAGTTTATGGATGGATGAGTAGAAAAATAGGGGAAGGAAACAAACAGACAAAGGTACCCAGTGTTCTTTTTTACTTCAATTGCTCTTTTTCACTCTAATTATTATTCTTGTTATTTTTGTGTGTGTGCTAATGAAGGTGTCAGGGATTGATTTGGGTGATGAATGTACCACTATGTAATGGTACTGTAAACAATCGAAAGTACGATTTGTTTTGTATGACTGCGTGGTATGTGAATATATCTCAATAAAATGAAGATTAAAAAAAAAAATTGAATTAAAAAAATGGTTCACCCCCAAAGTGATGATCCTTCAGGGGTAATAGGGAAACAGTATTTGTCTAGAGCATCTTTCAGTATTTCAGACTCTGCCTATGTCCAGGTGTCCAGATGGGGGATGTCATTATTTCTACTAAGTTATGAGGACAAACTTAAAATGTCTAAAACAGAACTCATGGTTTCCCTGCCCAGCGTGCTCCCCTACTCACTGTGTTCCCCATATTAATAAATGACACTGCTATGCACCCATGTGCTGTGCTGAGTCCAAAGATTGGGGTCATCCTTTACTCCTCTCTTTCTCTAATACCCCACATTGAATTAGGCTGTAATTTCAAAACATGTCCCAAACCCAACCCCATCACTTCTACCCTGGTCCAAAGCACCATCGCCTCTGCTCTGGATTAGCACCTTGGTGTCCTGCTTCATTCTTGCCCCCTCTGGTGTGGTCTCATAGAGCAGCTACAGTGATTCTTCTAAAACACTGAATCACGTGAGATCTCTACCCCCTAGACACTCCTTATCACCTTTAGAATCAATGCAAATACCTTACAGAGGCCCTCCCAGACCTGGCTCCTGGCCATTTCTTTTGTCTTGTTTCTGAAATCCTTCTCACCTCTTGCTCACTGCTCTTTGGCCACTACTGGCCTGCTAACTGTTTCTCCAACTCATTGTGCATGGCCTCTCCCAAGAGCCTTACCCTCCGTAAGCTTCGGTTTCCTTTGTACAGAGGGAACATTTGTACAATTGAAAGTTTCTCTTATAGGATGCTTGAAAGGATTAAAATGGATAATGCTTGTAAAGTGCTGGGCAGTATGTCTGGCTTATAGTATTCTCAGTTAATGTTTACCATTTTTCCTTTTCTAACATTAGTCCTGATTTCCCAACTCTCTACATGACCTAGATGTCCCACTGACAAATCAAATTCAGCATTTCTAACCTGAACTTGCACGTGTTTCCCGAAAACCAGCTCTTTTTCTTGGCATTCCTATTCTGGTTAAAACTGTCACAATTTTTCTAGATCCCTTCCTTTACACTTGCCTCCACTGACTCCTTCCTCCTCCTTGTAAGATCCCACCTCTAGCTCATCATCAAACTCTGTTGATCTTATTTCTGAAACTTTCTATATATCCTCTGCTTCCTTTCTCAATGCCACTATGTTAGATTCTCATATTTTCCTAACTGATTATCCTGCCTCTGGTCTCTCCTTTCTAAACCATCTTGTGCTTCACTTTCAGATCCTACAGCCCAGCCTAGCCCTGTTGTGCTCAGAAACCTTTGAAGTTTCCCTGTCGCCTACAGAAGAAAATCTGTGTTACCTGGGCTGTATCTAAGACCTCCCAGGAGCTAGTCCTATTACTCTCCAGCCTATCTCCCTGTAACCATCACACTGAGCACCACATGTTTCTCACTTATTCCACTGCCCAAACCCAGCATGTGTGTGTGTTCCCACTGTGGGGGTAAGCCCTTCTTTATCTCTGCAGGAGGAATCCTAGCCGTGGTCTTCTACATCTCAGGAAAATTCCTTGAGCTGCCTGAGTGGGAGACATGTTCTCTTCTGCCTCTAAACTTCCGTAACACTTTATTGTCATCTCAACTTTATATTTAAGTCCTTGTCTAGTTTTCTGAACTAGATGGAAGTTCCTTTTTAGGAAGGAAACATATTTTTTTATAGTGCCTTGCTGCAGTAGATTGTAAGTATTCACTGATAACTGAATGGAAGAATACTGTTGCTGTGCCCTTTTCTTCTACCAATGGTAATATCTTTTCTTTCTTAAATTTGGAATAATCTTGTTTTTAAATATCCACAGCTTGAGTTTTAGGCAAAGCCCAGGAAACACAAAACTATCTTTGATGCATATGGTGAATTATTAAAATATGTTTTAATTATTTATGATGATTGATTTAAGGATGGCATAGAAAAGAATGGAGGAGAAAAGCAAGAGAGAGAGAGATATATATATGCAGTTGGACATGAAGATGGGTCTACACAATGGAAAATATGGACCAAAAGAGTGGCATAGTATGCAGAGTGAGAGAGATAGAAAGTGGAGAAAGTCTGTTTAGCCACTGAAGTGTGTCAAAATCATGACAGTTTCCACCAACAAGGATGACAACAATGATGATATGCCAAGCACTAAGCTAAACACTTGGCAAAGATTTTCTCTAATTTATCCTCACAGCTACCCTTATACTGTGGATACCATTGCCTCTACTTTATAGTAGAGGACACTGTAACTCAGAAACAGAAAGACCATAGTCATGTCCAGTTGGTGGTGGAGCTGGGTTTTAAGCTAGTCTGTTGGACTCTAAAGCCAAATATCCTAACCAGCTGCCTTAGTATGGGTCTTTTCTGCTCCAGAACATAGGCTCTTTATTTTTGACTCCTAGGTAGTCATTCTGAAGTTTAAATCAGCAACTCTCTGTCATCTTGCTTTTTATAAAAAGTAGAATTTAGAACACCTGTTCGCCTTTGTCCTTTTCATTTTGGCTCATGAGCAGCAGGGACCAGTGGGTAGATATTGCCCCATTGTCACCAGAAAATCCTATTTGTTGTTGCCTTTCAAGTATTGTGATGGATACCTGGATTGGGCAGGTCTAAACATTTAAAATGTTATAATAAGAAGCAGTTCAAAAAGTGAATATGCCTTATTGGTAGTTCCTTCATTTCATTAAAAAAAGGTAAAAAAGAATTACAGAAAGTAGACATTGCTGTCTCCAATAATGAAAACAGAAATAGCAGAGGGGAATATAAAGTACAAAAGCAAATTTCAAAGTTTACCTACAGCAAGGATATAAATTGCATCCAAAATAATCATATTTTCCATTTTAAAAAGTGTATAAAAAAGAAAAAAAACAAAACAAAACAAAAAAACAAAACAAAAAATTAAAACAGTGTATATTTGCAAATCTAAAGTGAATGTTATGCATTCCAAGTTACAGAATGTGCACTGAGCTTATTTAAAAACTGTGGGCAGCCAACTCAGCACCTGGCAGTCGGCCTAGTGGCACGGTCCCTGGGCCTTCAGTACATGTCGCGGTGACCGTTCCGCAAGGCGGAGCACCGAGTGGCACCTATGACTCCTGCCTAAAAGGAATTTGCTTTTTGCTGCTGTTTCTTATATTCTTACTGCCTCTTTTTCCCATTTGGTGTCTTTTGGGCTCTGTGGTGGTGAAATGCTCCCACACCTAGCTACATTAATGAGCCAGCAGCTTACCCTGCATTAGCGTCAGCGTAGTGAAAATGCCTGCTCCTTTCTTAGAAGGCAATAGGTCACCCTTTCTGCTCACTCCCACTGGCCACCTGTCAAATACGTGGTAATCCCCCTTCCCCAGCTTTGAAAAAGTTAGCTAGAAGAAACTAAAAGGTAATGATTAACAGATTCAAAAACATGAACACAAAAAATAGTTATAGATTGCTTGGTAACAAATAACAGGAAGTGTTATGCCTGTGCCAAAAACACTGTGTCTTGCTACGCTTCAGGGAGTCTGTCCCTGCTAGACCATTGATCATTGTGTAATAATAAATAATGTCTGAAATTTAGCCAAACTATTCTAGTATTGTATGCCTAAATGCTAGTGTGTATGTTGTAGAAAATTATAAAAATAAAGCTCTGATGCTCTTCTTGGTCGGAGATTTCATCTTCGTACCCAGACACGACAAGGTGTCTGTCTTCTTTCTTCGCTGACTCCAGCCCCCCTATCAGGACCCTGACCGTTGCTGAGGCCGGCCCTCGGCAAAAAACAAAGGCAGAAATTGGTGGGCTGAGCCCTCGATCTGTGGGCTTTCTCTTACGAGGCTAACAAGGGAGAGGCTTAACCTACTTATAATTATGCCTAAGAGTCTCCCCCAGAGAACTTCTTTGTTGCTCAGATGTGGCCTCTCTCTCTCTAAGCCCACACGGCAGGTAAACTTGCTGCCCACCCCGCTATGTGGGACTTGACTCCCAGGGGTATAAATCCCCCTGGCAACACAGGACATAAATCCCAGAGACGAGCCTGGACCTGGCATTGTGGGATTGAGAAAATCTTCTTGACAAAAAGAGGAAGAAAGATGAAACAAAATAAGATTTCACTGGCTAAGAGATTTCAGATGCAGTCGAGAGGTCACTCTGGAGGGTATTCTTACGTTCTATATAGATAACCCTTTTTAGTTTTTAGTGTATTGGAATGGCTAGAGGGAAATACCTGAAGCTGTCAAACTGCAACCCAGTGGCCTCGATTCTTGAAGATGATTGTATAACAACATAGCTTACAAGGGGTGACAGTATGATTGTGAAAACCTTGTGGCTCACATTCCCTTTACCCAGTGTATGGACAGATGAGTAGAAAAATGGGGACAAAAATTAAATGAAAAATAGGGTAGAATGGGGGGTGGTATGGAATGTTTTAAGTATTCTTTTTTACTTTTATTTTTATTTTTTTGGAGTAAGGAAAATGCTCAAAAATTGATTCTGGTGATGAATGCACAACTATATGATAGTACTGTGAATAACTGATTGTACACTATGGATGATTGTAGGGTATGTGAATATATCTCAATAAAACTGTATTAAAAAAAAAAAAAGGCAGGATGACAGATTCTACCAGTATAATTTTTAGCAATACCACAGAATTCTAACTTTGCTTTTTGTATATCAGAGGGTTTTTTTTTCTTCTTTTTTCATCTGGCAACAATTAATACCATAAAACAAACATATTAAGGACTTTCTATAAACTGACTGTAGTCTTTCACTTGCCTTATGCTTACTGAAGGTATTTGATATTTGACAGAGATGGTGAAAGGATTTGCTTGCTTTTATTTTTCTAGTGTTCTTTCATTCTATTATTGCACTAAGCCAGATCATCAGAAAATAAAACTTGCCAGATAATTTCATCTTATATCTTGTTTCAGTTTGCAGAAATGCTCTTCCTGCATTAATATTTAATGCTATATCCTCCCTTTATACAGAAGACAAATTTAAAAATGTTCATTTGAAGAATGGATCAGAATAGTTGCAAAATGTAGTCAAAGACGTTTTCCTTTATCTTATCCCATTTGCCTCTTTTAAGGATTGATATGATGTTTACCCTTCTAAAAGATAATGTATGTATGCTGCCAAGCTTACTGCCTACCATAGAGTGGAGACTCAAAAATGGTGGCAATTAAAATAAAAAAAATTCTTTTAAGATTTACAGCCATAAAAATATTTGACACTTCTAAGAAACTTGTTTGCTTTTTAATTCAATGAATAATGAGAATTATATACTCTCATATGTTTACTTATTTGATATAACTGAGGAAAATTCTAAACTAAATGCAGTGCTCAGCTTCAATAATAACCTTATTTCAGATACTTAATGCATCATTTTCTAATCATTTTACAATTATAAAAATGAGCTGTCATATTTTATATGGGTTTTAATATTCTGTTCTGCTATTTTTGGAAGGAGGTGAGGATAATTAAAACAAAGCAACCAGAAGTAGTAATACTGTCAGACCTCCCATTACTGAGACTTTTCATAGACATTAGGCCACATCCAAATAAAATGTAGAATATTTATGTCTTAAAAATAAATTAATCCATGTGGAAACAACCTGTATCATTTATTTATTTTTATTTTAGAGTTGACTGTTTAAAATATTTAAAATGCCATGGAAAAAATAGTCTGGGTAACTGATTTAGACTCTACTTAAAAAAAAACAAACAAAAACACATTGTTTTATGAAATTGAGAACGTTTCTATATTCTAAAGACAATTTCGAGAGAAGTAAAAATTTTAATATGACAAAAATATTAATTTATGCCATGTTTGAATACTGTGGGTCAGTGTGGAATGTATACTGGGGAGAGATTCACATACCTTTGACTTCTGATCCTGAGGATGCTGCTTCCTTGGCTGGGTGATCTTGGCAGTTACATGACTCTCTGTGCCTGTTTTTCTCTCTGTAAAATTTTAGAAAATAATTCTGACCATTCATAGTTGTAAGTATTTGTGATAACATATATGCAACAAGCCTAAGACAGAGCCTGGTACCCATTTAAGTATTCCATAAATGACAGTGGTTAAAACTAACAATAGAACCAATAAGACATGCCTCTACCAGCCTAGAAGTGGGCAGAACATGGGCCCTTGTAGGGCTTCAATAGCTTGAGTTGGGCAAGCAGAGCAATACCAACAGAAAAACAAGCTGGTTCCTCCTTCTAAGATGCTACTGGCTTCACTGGCTTTCTCTCTTCTTAGCTAAGCTGAATGTGAAGATGGAGACTTGACCCTATTATTAATAGCAAAATTTATTAAGTATTGGTTTCTGCTTATTTCAAATATCAAGAGTAACAACACTGAAAAATAACATTTTATTATTGTCATAGCCACATTTCACTTTTTTTTAAGGAAGAGAGAAAATATTTTAATCATTTGTAATAATCATGACTGAAATATGTTTTTTCAGGATGTGGATTGTTTCCTGTAACACCCTGGAACAATTATTTACTTTTGCCCCAAATCTATTTTTTTTTTTTTTATTAAATTCAGTTTTATTGAAATACATTCACACACCATACAGTCATCCATGGTTAACAATCCACTGTCCACAGTATGATAACATAGTTACGTGTTCATCACCACAGTCTATCTCTGAACATTTTCCTTACATCAGAAAGAACCAGAACAAGAATAAAAAATAAAAGTGAAAAAAGAACACCCAAATCATCCCCCCATCCCACCCCATTTGCCCAAATCTATTCTTAATTAATTATATATAATTTCTGTTGTTTACTTTAGAGGTGTGCTAAGATTCCAAAGGGCTGAGTTTTGCCCACAACATAATGCACACATAGAATCTGGAAATTGTGTCTATTGGAAAATAGATATGGACTCAGATTGTAGCTGTAGCCTAACATAGAGAACTGCTTGTTCCCCTTTTAGAGTTCCTGGTGCCACACTTGTAATTGTTTCTTGCTGTAGAAGAAACTAGTAATTTTGTCAATCCTGTATAGATCCACCAATATAACAATTTGATTTTGATATTCAACATTTTTACAACTTCTTGAGTTGGTAAAAATGAATCAGAGAGTCATGATTTAAATATGTCAATTTTGACACCTTATGTTTGTTTTCTCAAGGAAAATATAAAAACAAAACAAAATAAAAACTTATCTGTCAATTGGTCTCCATCTGTGACAGCAAAGACAAAGAAACAACAACAAAAAAAACCCATCATACATACTACCCAGATTTATGCTATCCAGAAGGGCAGTGTAGATGTTTCACTGTAGTGTAGCAGTAAGTCTAGAGGCACACTTGTTTGACTCTGTCGAGTTACCAAGTAAGGACTGCATTTTACAGGCTGTGGGAAGGTCCCCTGGGGTGGGGCCAATGTTGGGGGGAGGGGTCTTACCACCCCATTACACCAGAGTGGTTAGGGACTAGACAAACTGGACTGGACATTGTGGCTGTGTGGGATGGGATGCTTGCTCCCCAGATACGACTCTTGTGGTTATTTCTTTCAGGCTAGGCTAAAGGCATAGGTTTACTTAGTGAATACTAAAGACACAAATAATCTGAAGCAACACATTACAGATTCACATACAGGGACTAGTGGAAATGTGTTATTAATGCACTCCATTCATTGCCATTTTGCACAGTATACTGAAAGATATATTGCTAATGAACTTCCATATAATGTCATTGAGCAAGCACTCCATGTACTGTAATGTAATATCAACAAGCTATTTATGTTTATATGCCTATGTTTCCAAAATATACGGTCATCTTATAGCTCTTTGATTCCCAGGTAGTACAGTGAATAGGGTTACCAACTGCCCTTGTTTGCCTGGGTCTGAAGAAGTTCTCCGGATGCAGGAATTTCAGTTTTAAAATCAGGAAGTCCCAGGAAAAACAGGACGAGTTGTTAATCCTGACAGTGACATACCACGATGTGAAAAGCTTGGTCAATATTAATTATGTGCCACCTTGAATCTTGCCTAGCAAGTGTGGAATCAATCTGATGTTAATTTCTATGCACAACAGTGAGAGTCAGGTTGTGAGAGTCATGAGAAGACCTGTGATTTCTAGAGGCCTCAGGAATATTTGCATCATGATACCCTTCTTGGTATCTGTATCACATAATAGTGAAAGGTACCAAGCTACCAAGAATTCATGGACCTACCCAGCTACTCGCATCAAGTCATGGAGCCAGAGAGGTGCAACATATAAACAGAAGAATCAATCAATCCTGAAACGTGGATGGAGCTGTGCACAAAATGTTAAACTGAATGTCTTGAAAGAAAGGGAAGTACAATCCAATGCAAAGAATCTCCTGGCTTTGTGATTGTTTCTTGTCTCTCATAGAGTTGTTTTAATAAGCCTGAGAGACACATAAGGAAAAGAGCAAGGGCTCTGGAGCCGTGCAGGATTGGGAAGGAATCTTACCTCCAAGACTTCTTGGCTGTGTGACCTTGATCAAATTACTTAACCTCTCCGAACTTCTCTGACTGCCTGTCTGAAATGAAGGATCCCTGGCCTAGACCAGTTTTCTTTGTCAAATACTTTCAGAGGATTATAGTTTTCCATTGGAGCTCAGAGTTCAGTGGTGATTATTTGCTTAGTGTCAGTCTCCCTTTAAGCTCTATGACAGCAGAGGCCATAACTTTTTTATATTTTATAATGTGCTCCCATAGTGGGCACTCAATCATTTTTTTGTTGTTGTTGAGTGGAGGAATAAAGGATTTTTGTAAGGATTACATGGGTTAACTTATATGTAGAGTTCCTAGAACCTTCTTTCCTTCTCTTCAGTCAAACCTACCCAAATGCCTAAAATTCTAGTTCTGCTTTTATATTTGTATAATAATCTTTAGGTAATAGAAACTTTGTGAACATGGACACTGAAAATCCCAAGATGAGATGCTACATCTGCGTGTTCATCAAATCTGCATCAGTGGCTGAAATGTCAATTTCCATCCAGTTATTTGGGGGCAGGATACAGGCAAACTTAGGTTCTGGCCAAGAAATTGTGACCAGGGGAACTGGTGGTTTATTTCATTGTGACTAGTGCTCTCTATTTCTATGGTGAGGCTGGACTGATTATCAACAATTTAAATGGATTGCATAGATTTTCAAAATATTTGTTTATGCCAATTTTGAGCCCAGTTATTGCATCCTAGACAAGAATTGTGTCTGAGTAGGCAGTGAAAAATTAGAACTGGTGGGCAGTTTTCTCATTTCATCCAATCAACTGAATATTTCAGCTGTATGCGATTTTTCTGTCCAAATTATGTAGTTGATTGCTTCAATTTTTTTACTTCTTTGTGCATGTCTAGACACATCATTAGAACTGAGAGAAGAGATTAGAGAATTTAAGTGCTATGCTCATCTCCATGGCACAGGAACTTATGAGAAGGATATCTCTAGGAACTTACCCATTTCTAAAAATAATTCATCTAAAACAGAGCATGAAATATATTTGTTCAAGCTCACTAATTAGTTAATATGAAACAGAAATGACAAATGCAATTATATCTACAGTTTTTATAGTGGGCTTAAGAAAAATTCCAATGCTCTTTCTAAGTGTCCTTTCATTTTGTTTGCTATTTTTAAGAGTTATATGGACTCTGCAATCCAAAAATTTTAATGGTTGTTCCATGATATGATCCCCCAAAATACACAGTGGATGGTGCATTCTCACTGTTATCCTCCAGAATAGTCTTGTTATTGCCATTTTGTTGCCTCACCACATACCCAGCTCTTCCTGAATATATTATTCTCAACTATACTTATTTAAAGGTCAGAGTAAAGGATGGAAATTAAAAACCAAACCAAACAAATCAAATGCCTCATGAACAATTGTTTTGTACATAAGCCTAATGACAATGCAAAGTGTAGGTTGTTGCTGACACTTAAAAATACTTGTGTGTTGTCACAAACGCTGTTTTAATTTCTATATAGTTGATGTCACTGGCCTGTTCTCATGCTTTTTGTTTTTTTAAATGTGATTGTTTTATTTTGTAAACTGTGAAATGGCTGTGGGTTAGCCTTATCTTTTAACCAGAGACAAGAAAACTGATAGAATTAAGGCATATATGGTAACAGTTTCTATCTACCACTCATTGGCATATTCAGGGTTCAAATTAGATACATTTATTTTGTAGGGATCAATTATATTACATGAAATCTGAAATTTAACTCTAAGTGATTTTTTAAAATAGAAAAAGTAACAACATGGGGGGGATATACTATGACATGTTTGCCAGTGTTACCTGATAGAAGTTATTCGTTTATTCTGAAAAATGTGCTGAATAGCTCTTATTTCTCAGGCTCTCATGATGTGCTGCCAGTCTCAGGAAGTGGAAAGTGAACAAGACATTGTCCCAGTCCTAGGGGAGCCACCAGTGAGTGAGACAAATAGACGGTCATTCACTTATGGGATGAAGAGTACCTTGATCAGGACAAGTCCAGTGCTGCTCACCAGATCCCCCTTAGAGGCGGAGTCTTTGTCCAAGGTAACAACTGCTGATGAGTCAATCAATGATCTTGAAAATACAAAATGTTGGTAAGAGAAATTAAAGAAGACCTAAATTAATGGAACAATATACCATCCTTTTGGATTGGAAGACTCAATATTTTGGAGATGCCAAATTTATCTATAGATTCAGTAGAATCCCAATCAAAATCCCATTTGATCTCTTTGTAGAAAGTGAAAGTCTGGTTTTAAAATTCATATGAAAATTCAAAGGGATCTGGAGTAACCCAAACAACTTTGAAAGTGTAGATGAGATTTGGAGGACTTAGAATGACTGGTTTCAAGTTTTATGGAGCCACAGGAATAAAGTCCATGTGGTACTGGTGTCAAGTCAAATTGATCAAAGGAAAAAAATAGAGAGTCCAGAAATAAAAGTGATCAAATGTGGTCGATTTATTTTTAATAGAAATGCAAAGGCCATTTAGTGGAGAAAGGATAGACTTTTTAACAAATGGTGCTAGAACAATTGGTTATCCATATGCAAGAAAACATAAATTGGATTCATACCTTACGGTGTCTATACAAATTAACTCAAAATGGATCATAGACCAAAATGTAGAGCCTGAAAGTATAACTTCTAAAAGATAACATTGTATTAAGCAAGGATTTCTTAGATATGACATCAAAAGCATGATCCATAAAAAAGCAAATTAATAAAATTAATAAGTTGGACTTCAACAAAATAAGAACTGTTGTTTTGAAAAACATGGTTAAGAGAGTGAAAGACAAGTCTCTTTTTGGGAGAAAATGTTTTCAAATTACAAATCATATAAAGCACATATATCCAGAATATATAAACAATCCTCAAAACTGAATAATAAAAAAACAAACTATCCAATTACAAAGTGGGGAAAAGGGACAGGGATTTCACCAAAGAATTTTTTGGGTGGTAAATGAGCATATGAAAAGATGCTCAACATCATTAATTGTTAGGGAAATCAAATTAAAACCACAATCAGATACTACTCTGCACCTATGAGAAAGTAACATCTCTTACATCAGCTTTTGGCAAGGTTGTGGAGTGACTGGAACTCTCATACACTGCTTGTGGGAATGTAAAATGGTGCAATCACTCTGGCAATTTCGCAGTTTTTGAAAAGTTAAACATACACTTACCATGTGACCCAGCCATTCTTCTTCTAGGTATTTACCCAATAGAAATGACAGCATGTGTCTGTATAGAGACTTGTACACTGATATACATAGCAGATTTTTTTTAAAAGCCCCAAGTTGGAAACAAACCAAATGTCCATCAACATATGAATGGATAAACAATTGTAGTGTATCCATATAACTGAATACTAGGCAGCAATTAAAGGAATTAACTATTCATACTGCAATGACATGGATTAATCTTAAAATAATTATGCTAAGTAAAGAAGCCTGTCCAAAAAATATACATATTGTATGATTCCATTTATATATAGAATATTCTAGAAAAGGTAAACTAATCTATATTGGCAATAAGAAGGACAGTGGTGGCTTGGGGCTTGAGGGTTGGGGAGGAGCAGGAGGGATGGATTAAAAAAGATGTTTGAGGAAATATGCACTTTAAATATGTGCAGTTTGTTGTATGTAAATTACACCTCAATAAAGCTGTTAAAAAATGTTGTTTTGACAAATGGATAAAAAGTTCCTGACACTTCAGGGAAGGCTGTTCTAGGCACTTTGGAATTCAGAGGTGAATAAGGCAGTCAAACCCCTCTGATTTCTTATTTGGGCAAGGGTATCCTTATGTGGGGACCATGTAATTGGAAGGCCCCCAAAGAGAACAGGGTTTTCATTCTTCTATGTTCAGATTTGCTGATATAAAGATACTACCTGAGAGGTTATTGTTCTATATTATAAAGTCCATCTCTTCTTACCCCACCAAATAGTATGGGGATATTTTATGCTGGTTGGTGCTTGAACTTTTTTTGTTGTTTTTTTTAATTTATGTCTGAATTTTCCAATTTCCTCTCAAGCTGGTGTTCCTGTCAATTTCATGTAGGTAGGTGAAGAATGCTGATCAATTATTATGTAGAGTATTCCTCATATGATTAGATTGAAATTATGCATAATTGTGGGAAGGCTAACACCGAAAACCAAGTACCCGTCTCAGAGCATCATACTGGTGGTACCATGCATTGATATGGATTACTGGTTATGTTAACTTAGATCACTTGGCTAAAATAGTGCTTGCCAGATTCTCCACCACAAACTTACTACTTTTGTCTTTGTAATTACTAAATATTTTTTTTTTTGGGGAGAGAAGGGCAATACTTTGAGAGTATGCAAATATCCTGTTTCGTATTTCTGCTTAAACATTTTCCCACTAATTTCAGCATCCATTGGTGGCTCTTGCCTACAGCAATCATTGCTATGACATTTTAATGATGGTTTATTATTTCCCTTGTTCCTTCTATGTCTAGTAATTGGAAACTCTTCTGTAAGGAAGAGTGCCTGTTTCTCTCCATTTATTTAGTTGGTTATTTACTTACACACTATGTATTCATTTACATTTATTTTATTGTTTGGGTTATAATCCAATAATTTAGTTATTTATTTTGTTGCTCAAGTTGTTACAACTTTGGCCTTTTTTTTTTTTTTATCAGAAAGTTTCACTAATTTTATTGATCTTTTCAAAAAATCAACTTTTGGATGCATGGATTTTCCCACTGTTTTTCTGTTTTCAATTTCATTGATTTCTGCTCTTATCTTTATTATTTCATTCCTTCTCCTTGCTTCAGATTTATTTCCCTATTCTTTTTCTAATTTCTTAAGGTGGATGTGGAGGGTCATTGATCTGAGATTTTCTTATTTTCTAATATAATCATTGAAAACTGTAAATTTCCCTCTAAACACTCTTTAACTGCATCCCACAGAATTTGGTATGCTATATATTCATGTTCATGCCATTCAAAACGTACATTAAAACATTTGTCTTGAGACTTCCTCTTTGACTCACATGTAATTTAGAAGTGTGTTGTTTAATTTACAAATATTTGTGGATTTTCCAGATATATTTATGTTATCAATTTCTAGTTTAATTATCTTATACTCCAAAATATATTTTGTACAATTTTTATTTTTTGAAATTCTTGAGGTTTGTCTTTTGGCCCAGAATATGGTCTATCTCAATGAATGCGCCTGTGCATTTGATAAGAACATGTATTCTGTTGGGTAGAGTATTTTATAAATAGCAATTACATCCAGTTGGTTGATATTATTATTCAGGTCTTTTATATAATTACTAATTTTCTGTCCATTTCTATCAATTATTAAGAGAGGTGTGTTAAAATCTCCAACTATAATTATGGATGTATCTATTTCTGCTTTCAGTTTCATCATTTTTTGCCTCATATTTTGAAGTTCTGTTGTTAGGTACATACACATTTGTTTTGGATATGTGTAAGTTTTTCAGGTGATGAGATGCAAACAGATAGCCAGCCGAGAATACATGAAAGGACAGCTTTGTTAGATCAGAGGTCCTGGACAGGAAGAGGGGAGATTGACGGCAGTGGAGGAGGAGAGGGCTACCTAACCTAGGCCCCTGAAAAGCTCTGTAGAGGAGTGGGTGACCCAGAGGGGAGGGGAAGGTCTTTCTTGCAGATAATGGGATTGGCAATTTCAAGCTATACAGCACAGAAAGTAGAGGCACCAGTGGCTGATTAGATAAGCTGAGGGCAGTTTCTTATCATCCAAGCCGTATGAAGACAGGCCTTGCTAGTAAATTATGCAGCCTAAAAGGGCAGAAGTGGCAAGGGGCCATTTGGAGAAGTGGCAAGGGCTGTTCTTCAGCTCTTATCCAAACCTTACAGAGACGCTTGTCTTACTAGTTGCAGTTACTCCCAGGGCAGGGCTAGCTGGGGTGGTCAGTCAAAAGGGGAACTTATTACTAGGCAAGATGGAGAGGCACCAAATAAAATTTCTTTTATATCATTACAACATGTAAGATAGTTCTTTCTTCTTGGAGAATCACCCTCTTTATCATTTTGTAATGTCTTTCTTTATTCTTGATAATATTACTTGCTTCAGTCTTCTTTGATTAGTGTTTATATGATATATTTTTCTCCAGATTTTTAGTTCTAACTCACCTATTCCTTTGTATTTTCTTACAGGGAGCATATAATTGGGTCTTGCTTTTTTATCCAGTTTGACAGTCTCTTTTAACTGTTGTGTTTAGAGCAGGGTTAGCAACTTTTTCTGTATGGGACTGGAGAGTAAATATTTTTGGTTTTATGGTCATATGATCTCTGTTGCAGATAGCCAACTCTGACACCATAGTACAGACTCCATTGACAATCTGTAAATGAATGGGCATGGCTTGGTAGGCCAGACTTGGCCTTCTGTGGGTTGACGTTGGCTTGTGGACCATAGTTTGCTTATCCCTGGTTTAGACCTTTCAAAGTTAAGATGATTATTGATATGGTTGAATTAAAAATACAACTTTGCTGACAATGAAATGCAATCCATGATCTTGGACTGGAACTAATAATGGAGGAGAAAAGTCCCCAAAGAACATTATTGGGACATATGAAAAAATTGGGACATAGACTGTAAGCTTTTATTAATGTTAAATTGCTTGAACTATATAAGAGTACTTAAAGTGGTTACATAAGTAAATATCTTTGTTCTCAGGAAATGTACATGGAAGTTTACTTGTCCCATAGAAGGATCCAGGGAAATTTCTTGTCCCTCCTGCCCCAACACTGTACCATAATGAGTACTTTTTAGGGCTCTTTCTGATGTTTTCTGTAAGCACCTAAGGTTCATAGAGAAAGAGCCAGTAATGTGGTAGGAGTCTCTCACTTTCAGTGGTCCCCAGAGGTTTCACAGTGTCCTGCCAGCCCACATGGGGCCTTCACCAATTTATCAAATATTTTAACCGAATTTTTCTTATTGATTTCTGGTTGAGTGAGAAAATGCCCACTGCTCCTTTGCAAGCCCTGCCTCTCCTGAGATGGGCCATTTGGTTTCTCTGTGACCTTAGTCCAATGGGTTTTAAAAAAACTCATGAATTTGAAGCCATTCCATCTCCTTTCAGCACTCTACATCTTGAGGCAGAAGCTAGAAGTTCCCTATCTGTAATGTTTAATTTATATTTGAAAAAGTTTCTTGCGCAAATATGAAAAATATGAAAATTTTTAATTTTATAAGGTAGGTATATGGACTTTTGCTATATTATTCTATGTACTTTTTGGTTTAAGATTTCCAAGACATGATTTCTGATACAAAGGCGAGAAGTGATGAGGGCATTAATTCAAATGGCAATGATGGCAACAGTCAAGAGAACACATTTGAAAAATGGTAAGGAGGTTAAAGAATATGATAGGGGTTCCCAAATGCTCATCTTGGAACCAGGGATTGTCTGTGGTAAATTTTTCACAAGTTTGTGATACAAAATAGCGACAGTATAGTAAATTGTTTGTTTTTTTTTTTTTTTAATCTTCATTTTATTGAGATATATTCACATACCACGCAGTCATACAAAACAAATCGTATTTTCGATTGTTTACAGTACCATTACATAGTGGTACATTCATCACCCAAATCAATCCCTGACACCTTCATTAGCACACACACACAAATAACAAGAATAATAATTAGAGTGAAAAAGAGCAATTGAAGTAAAGAAGAACACTGGGTACCTTTGTCTGTTTGTTTCCTTCCCCTATTTTTCTACTCATCCATCCAAAAACTAGACAAAGTGGAGTGTGGTCCTTATGGCTTTCCCAATCCCATTGTCACCCCTCATAAGCTACATTTTTATACAACTGTCTTCGAGATTCATGGGTTCTGGGTTGTAGTTTGATAGTTTCAGGTATCCACCACCAGCTACCCCAATTCTTTAGAACCTAAAAAGGGCTGTCTAAAGTGTGCATAAGAGTGCCCACCAGAGTGACCTCTCGGCTCCTTTTGGAATCTCTCTGCCACTGAAGCTTATTTCATTTCCTTTCACATCCCCCTTTTGGTCAAGAAGATGTTCTCCGTCCCACGATGCCAGGTCTACATTCCTCCCCGGGAGTCATATTCCACGTTGCCAGGGAGATTCACTCCCCTGGGTGTCTGATCCCACGTAGGGGGGAGGGCAGTGATTTCACCTTTCAAGTTGGTTTAGCTAGAGAGACAGGGCCACATCTGAGCAACAAAGAGGCATTCGGGAGGAGGCTCTTAGGCACAACCATGGGGAGGCCTAGCCTCTCCTTTGCAGCAATCGTCTTCCTAAGGGTAAAACCTGTGGTAGAGGGCTCAACCCATCAAACCACCAGTCCCCTATGTCTGTGGTCATGTTAGCAACCATGGAGGTGGGGTAGGCGAATACCCCTGCATTCTCCACAGGCTCCTCAAGGGGGCACTACATCTTTTTTTTTTTCCCTTGTTTTTCTTTTTTCTTTTTTTTTTTTTAACTTTCCCTTCTTTTTTAAATCAACTGTATGAAAAAAAAGTTAAAAAGAAAACAAACATACAATAAAAGAACATTTCAAAGAGACCACAACAAGGGAGTAAGAAAAAGACAACTAACCTAAGATAACTGCTTAACTTCCAACATGTTCCTACTTTACCCCAAGAAAGTTACCTAATATAGCAACATTTCTGTGAACTTGTTCCTACTATATCCATCAGAAATTAACAGACCATAGTCATTCCTGGGCATCCCCAGAACGTTAAATAGCTTATCTGTTCTTCTTGGATTATTGTTCCCCCTTCCTTAATTGCTCTCTATTGCTAGTTCCCCTACATTCTACATTATAAACCATTTGTTTTACATTTTTCAAAGTTCACATTAGTGGTAGCATATAATATTTCTCTTTTTGTGCCTGGCTTATTTCGCTCAGCATTATGTCTTCAAGGTTCATCCATGTTGTCATATGTTTCACGAGATCGTTCCTTCTTACTGCCGTGTAGTATTCCATCGTGTGTATATACCACATTTTATTTATCCACTCATCTGTTGAAGGACATTTGGGTTGTTTCCATCTCTTGGCAATTGTGAATAATGCTGCTGTGAACATTGGCGTGCAGATATCTGTTCGTGTCACTGCTTTCCGATCTTCCAGGTATATACCGAGAAGTGCAATCGCTGGATCGAATGGTAGCTCTATATCTAGTTTTCTAAGGAACTGCCAGACTGACTTCCAGAGTGGCTGAACCATTATACAGTCCCACCAACAATGAATAAGAGTTCCAATTTCTCCACATCCCCTCCAGCATTTGTAGTTTCCTGTTTGTTTAATGGCAGCCATTCTAACCGGTGTTAGATGGTATCTCATTGTGGTTTTAATTTGCATCTCTCTAATAGCTAGTGAAGCTGAACATTTTTTCATGTGTTTCTTGGCCATTTGTATTTCCTCTTCAGAGAACTGTCTTTTCATATCTTTTGCCCATTTTATAATTGGGCTGTCTGTACTATTGTCATTGAGTTGTAGGATTTCTTTATATATGCAAGATATCAGTCTTTTGTCAGATACATGGTTTCCAAAAATTTTTTCCCATTGAGTTGGCTGCCTCTTTACCTTTTTGAGAAATTCCTTTGAGGTGCAGAAACTTCTAAGCTTGAGGAGTTCCCATTTATCTATTTTCTCTTTTGTTGCTTGTGCTTTGGGTGTAAAGTCTAGGAAGTGGCCGCCTAATACAAGGTCTTGAAGATGTTTTCCTACATTATCTTCTAGGAGTTTTATGGTACTTTCTTTTATATTGAGATCTTTGGTCCATTTTGAGTTAATTTTTGTGTAGGGGGTGAGGTAGGGGTCCTCTTTCATTATCTTGGATATGGATATCCAACTCTCCCAGCCCCATTTGTTGAAAAGACCATTATGACTCAGTTCAGTGACTTTGGGGGCCTTATCAAAGATCAGTCGGCCATAGATCTGAGGGTCTATCTCCGAATTCTCAATTCGATTCCATTGATCTATATGTCTATCTTTGTGCCAGTACCATGCTGTTTTGGCAACTGTGGCTTTATAATAAGCTTCAAAGTCAGGGAGTGTAAGTCCTCCCACTTCGTTTTTCTTTTTTAGAGTGTCTTTAGCAATTCGAGGCATCTTCCCTTTCCAAATAAATTTGATAACTAGCTTTTCCAAGTCTGCAAAGTAGGTTGTTGGAATTTTGATTGGGATTGCATTGAATCTGTAGATGAGTTTGGGTAGAATTGACATCTTAATGACATTTAGTCTTCCTATCCATGAACATGGAATATTTTTCCATCTTTTAAGGTCCCCTTCTATTTCTTTTAGTAGAGTTATGTAGTTTTCTTTGTATAGGTCTTTTACATCTTTGGTTAAGTTTATTCCTAGGTACTTGATTTTTTTAGTTGCTATTGAAAATGGTATCTTTTTCTTGAGTGTCTCTTCAGTTTGTTCATTTCTAGCATATAGAAACATTACTGACTTATGTGCATTAACCTTGTATCCCGCTACTTTGCTAAATTTGTTTATTAGCTCTAGTAGCTGTATCGTCGATTTCTCAGGGTTTTCTAGATATAAGATCATATCATCTGCAAACAATGACAGTTTTACTTCTTCTTTTCCAATTTGGATGCCTTTTATTTCTTTGTCTTGCCGGATTGCCCTGGCTAGCACTTCCAGCACAATGTTGAATAACAGTGGTGACAGCGGGCATCCTTGTCTTGTTCCTGATCTTAGAGGGAAGGCTTTCAGTCTCTCACCATTGAGTACTATGCTGGCTGTGGGTTTTTCATATATGCTGTTTATCATGTTGAGGAAGTTTCCTTCAATTCCTACCTTTTGAAGTGTTTTTATCAAAAAGGGATGTTGGATTTTGTGAAATGCTTTTTCAGCATCTATTGAGATGATCAATTGATTTTTCCCTTTTGACTTGTTAATGTGTTGTAATACATTGATTGATTTTCTTATGTTGAACCATCCTTGCATGCCTGGAATAAACCCCACTTGGTCATGGTGTATGATTTTTTTAATGTGTCTTTGGATTCGATTTGCAGGTATTTTGTTGAGGATTTTTCATCTATATTCATTAGGGAGATTGGCCGGTAGTTTTCCTTTTTTGTAGCATCTTTGCCTGGTTTTGGTATTAGATTGATGTTAGCTTCATAGAATGAGTTAGGTAGTGTTCCATTTTCTTCAATGTTTTGAAAGAGTTTGAGTAAGACTGGTGTCAGTTCTTTCTGGAAAGTTTGGTAGAATTCCCCTGTGAAGCCATCTGGCTCTGGGCATTTCTTTGTGGGAAGATTTTTGATGACTGATTGGATCTCTTTGCTTGTGATGGGTTGGTTGAGGTCTTCTATTTCTTCTCTGGTCAGTCTAGGTTGTTCATATGTTTCCAGGAAATTGTCCATTTCCTCTACATTATCCAGTTTGTTGCCATACAGTTGTTCATAGTATCCTCTTATAATTTTTTTAATTTCTTCAGGATCTGCAGTTATGTCACCTTTTTCATTCATTATTTTGTTTATATGGGTCTTCTCTCTTTTTGATTTTGTCAGTCTAGCTAGGGGCTTGTCAATCTTGTTGATCTTCTCAAAGAACCAACTTTTGGTGCTATTTAGCCTCTATTGTTTTTTTGTTCTCTATGTCATTTATTTCTGCTTTAATCCTTGTTATTTCTTTTCTTCTACTTGGTTTAGGATTGGTTTGCTGCTCATTTTCTAGCTTCTTCAGTTGATCTGTTAGTTCTTTGATTTTGGCTCTTTCTTCCTTTTTAATATATGCGTTTAGTGCTATAAATTTCCCCCTTAGCACTGCTTTTGCTGCATCCAATAGGTTTTGGTATGTTGTGTTTTCATTTTCATTCGTCTCTATATATTTAGCAATTTCTCTTGCTATTTCTTCTTTAACCCACTGATTGTTTAGGAGTGTGTTGTTTAACCTCCAGGTATTTGTGAATTTTCTAAGTCTCTGATGGTTATTGACTTCTAATTGTATTCCATTGTGGTCAGAGAATGTGCTTTGAATAATTTCAATATTTTTAAATTTATTGAGGCTTGTTTTATGTCCCAGCATATGATCTATTCTGGAGAAAGTTCCATGAGCACTAGAAAAGTATGTGTATCCTGGTGATTTGGGATGTAATGTCCTGTATATGTCTGTTAAATCTAATTCATTTATCAGATTGTTTAGGTTTTCAATTTCCTTATTGGTCTTCTGTCTGGTTGATCTATCTATAGGAGAGAGTGATGTGTTGAAGTCTCCCACAATTATTGTGGAAACATCAATTGCTTCCTTTAGTTTTGCCAGTGTTTCTCTCATGTATTTTGTGGCACCTTGATTGGGTGCATAGACATTTACGATTGTTATTTCTTCTTGTTGAATTGCCCCTTTTATTAGTATGTAGTGGCCTTCTTTGTCTCTCAAAACATCCCTGCATTTGAAGTCTATTTTATCTGAGATTAATATTGCTACACCTGCTTTCTTTTGGCTGTAGCTTGCATGAAATATTTTTTTCCATCCTTTCACTTTCAGTTTCTTTGTGTCCCTGTGTCTAAGATGAGTCTCTTGTATGCAATATATTGATGGTTCATTTTTTTTGATCCATTCTGCGAATCTATATCTTTTAATTTGGGAGTTTAATCCATTTACATTCAACGTTATAACCGTGAAGGCATTTCTTGAATCAGCCATCTTATCCTTTGGTTTATGTTTGTCATATTTTTCCCCTCTGTCTATTAATATCCTTTATTGTACCCATACCGAATCTCTTTAGTACTGAACCTTTCTCCAAGTCTCTCTGTCCTTTCTTTGTTTCTCTGTCTGTAGGGCTCCCTTTAGTATCTCCAGTAGGGTAGGTCTCTTGTTAGCAAATTCTCTCAGGATTTGTTTGTCTGTGAAAAATTTAAGCTCTCCCTCAAATTTGAAGGAGAGCTTTGCTGGATAAAGTATTCTTGGCTGGAAATTTTTCTCACTCAGAATTTTAAATATATCATGCCACTGCCTTCTCGCCTCCATGGTGGCTGCTGAGTAGTCACTACTTAGTCTTATGCTGTTTCCTTTGTATGTGGTGAATTGCTTTTCTCTTGCTGCTTTCAGAACTTGCTCCTTCTCTTCTGTGTTTGACAGTGTGATCAGTATATGTCTCAGAGTGGGTTTATTTGGATTTATTCTATTTGGGGTTCGCTGAGCATTTATGATTTGTGTATTTATGTTGTTTAGAAGATTTGGGAAGTTTTCCGCAACAATTTCTTTGAATACTCTTCCTAGACCTTTACCCTTTTATTCCCCTTCTGGGACACCAATGAGTCTTATATTTGGACGTTTCATATTATCTATCATATCCCTGAGGTCCATTTTGATTTTTTCAATTTTTTTCCCCATTCTTTCTTTTATGCTTTCATTTTCCATTCTGTCATCTTCGAGGTCACTGATTCGTTGTTCAACTTCCTCTAGTCTTGAACTATGGGTGTCCAGAATCTTTTTAATTTGGTCAACAGTTTCTTTAATTTCCATAAGATCATCCATTTTTTTATTTAGTCTTGCAATGTCTTCTTTATGCTCTTCTAGGGTCTTCTTGATATCCTTTGTCTCGCGTACTATGGTCTCATTGTTCATCTTTAGTTCTTTGAGTAGCTGCTCTAGGTGCTGTGTCTCTTCTGGTCTTTTGATTTGGGTGCTTGGGCTTGGGTTATCCATATCGTCTGGTTTTTTCATATGCTTTATAATTTTCTGTTGTTTTTGGCCTCATGGCATTTGCTGAACTTGATAGGGTTCTTTTAGGATGTGTAGACCTATTGAAGTCCTTATCTCTAATTTATCAGATCTACAGCTTCGTGGAGTACACTTTCTCTAACTAATCAGCAGGTGGCCACCTGTTCTCCACAAGCCAGTTCTCCCCTGCTTAGCCTTTTTGGTGAGTGGGGGAGTGAGTCTTGTGGGGTCCAATTGGTGTACCAAGCTTGCGTGTGTAGTTGGTGTTGCCTGCCCTGTGTATGGGGCGTGTTTCTGGGCAGTCAGGGAGCGGGGGGTGGCTCTAACAATCAAATCTCCCTGGTGATCCTAGAGTTTTAAAGCTGCTGCAATAGTGTAATCCTTCAGTTCAGTCCTGCCACAGTTTGTCTCTGCCACTGACCCACAAGTCCTTGGTATTGGCGTATGGCTCCTGAGACTTGCAAGTGGGCCCCTCTTCCAGGCCGTGCACCCGGGTCCTGTGTTGAGGGATGACTGTGCTATGTCACAGGTGAGTGCCGTCCCCCCAGGGCAGTTCTGGGCTGCTGGGCTGTGTAGGGAGGCTCCCAGTCTGCTCAAATGATGGCTGAATGGGGCTTTGTTAATTCATACTGCTCTACCTTCCCAACTCTGGGACAATCAGCTGAGGTTGCAGGGAAGGCTAATGTCCACGCCCAATTTTGTGGTGTGTGCCTGTTATTTGAAGCACTTCCGTCACACTGGGTTGTCTGGGGCAGTTCTGGGCTATGGGGCTGGCGATGGGCAGGAGTGTTTCCTGCCCACCAGGATGATGGCTGTGAGCGGACACCCCCCTTTTCTTGGGAAGTTGTGGTGTTTAGTGAATTTTCTCAGCCACTGGATTATTGCGTTTTGTCTCAGAGCTCTCCTAGTTCTGCTCTTGACTTGACCTGCCCAAATTGCAGGTCTTTGAAGCTTTCTGTATTGGACTTCTTAGAGTAATTGTTTTAGAAAAAGAAAAAAGGATTAAAAAAAAAAAAAAAAAAAAAAAAAGGGCCCTCCTCAGAGATCTAATGGGTTATTGAAATGCTAATAGACAAAGCAACCAGGGCCATTAAGGAAAGGTCCACAGGGCAGAGAGATCAGCTTTTCTTTGGGATTTGGATATGCGCCTCAGGGCCTGAGCTCAGGCCTGAGCTCTGCCCTTCCCCCTTCTATGTTCACCAGAACTCCAAAAATCCTCCGCTTTTATTTTGGAGTTTTTCGTGTTGTTTTTTTTCTATGCCTGTCTCCTCTCTGCTGGGCTGGCTGCTCTCAGATTCTCTGGTGTCTGGTCTCCGTCTATCTATGGTTGGAGTTTGGATCAGCAGAATGAGTTTCCGATAAGGGCTGCCACTGCAGTTCTCCCTTCTCCTTCCCGGAGCTGACAGCCCCTCCTCCCACGGGAGTGAGCCTGGCAGGGAGGGGCGTGGGTCCCCTGGCCACAAAAACTTACAGATTTCGCTGATCTCAGCAGTTCCTCATTTTCATGAGTGTTGTATGAAGTATGCCCAAAGTCAGATTGCTCTGTGGTGTCCAGTCCACGCAGTTCCTGGCTTTCTACCTACTTTCCTGGAGGAGTAACTAAAACATACAGCTCACCAGTCTGCCATCTTGCCCTGCCTCTTGAATCAGTAAATTGGTTTTTGTATCCAAGTTTAAATCCACTGACAGGTTCAAGATTATATCTTCCTATTGATGTCTATTAATTTGTCCTTTATTTTATGAAGTGATAATGATAATATATTTTAAAAATCTATACTTTTATCACTAACAAGAAAAAAAATGCATCCTTATATTGCCTTGGGGTGGGGAAGTTTATTGACCAGTGAAATCCCAAAAGTCTGGGCATCCCTGATGTATAGAACTTGTGATACGTTGGTTGTGGAAAAGCTAGGGAGGGTTTATGATTCTTTCTTAGCTTTCCAAAGAGTCTTTTTGTGTTATTAACCATACGTACTTAATGGATGGTATCTATTCATTTTTTTCTCTATATGATTATTTTAACTTTTTGGATATATAACTGAATTTAAGAACCTACCTTTATATCTTCTACAGAAATACTACACTATTTAGTGAAACTGAACTTGATATGGAGGATTCTTGATGAAAAAAAATGGCACTGACTTGGCTTTCCTAAGATAGAGATGCTGATGATAGGATACTGGCCAGTACTGCCTAAATTTAACCAGTTACATAAACTCGACAGCTGAATTTGAAGGTTTTCTGGAGAAGCCATAACAACTGAAATTGTGTTCTCTAATACCTTTGTCAGCTTACTCAAGGTCAACCTGATCTCTCTAGTAGCTGCCAGCTATACAGTTTAGTCTAAAAATATGTGCAAACATGGGTCACTGTTATTCAACTTTTTTTTTCTCCTCCTCTTTCTTTTCTCTTGTATAAATCCTGTTTTGTCTTCTTTAGATAAAATCACTTTGTTGATTGATTTCCTTGGTGAATAAGTAAAATAGCATGCTAATAAGTGTGTATCTTTGAGTTTTGAGTTATTCTGTTGATACATTTTTAGCTTCTTCAGAAATATTACACTATTGGATTAGAGAGAATTTGCTCATCCTAAAATTTGAGAGCAAGGCTGATACTTAACCAACCTAATTTTGCTACTTAGGTTTATTCATTTGATTAATCATTATATTCACATAGTTCCTCAATCATTAACTAATACAACAAAGAACAAGTGTTTTGAATTTAGGTACTGTACCAGATGCTGGAGATTTAACAGTGAATGAGATTTACTCTGCCCGTAAGCACAGAATATTTTTACCTGAGGGTCATTCTAGCACCACCTGTTTTGCTGTTGCTTTGATGAAGCTGAAAATAATAAAAATGTGAATATTTTTATCTTTATAGTATGTACCCACAACACTTTATTTATTCACTAATCTACCATTAATTAATTAGTTAACTCATTGTATGAATGAATATGGATTCTCAGAAGAAAAATTGCTAAATTGTTGCAGATTGTCCATTTAGAAATTTATGTATTTATAAATTTTGCCCAAAGTTCCCCAATGCATTAAATTTGTCATTTTATTTTATTAAGTGCATTTTGTCCTATACTATGTTTTTAACTTATACCTAAAACCGTTGTTTTAAAAATCTGCTTATTTTAGTGGAATTACATAAATTCCTCTTCAAAAACAACTACCACCACAACCACAAAAAACCTTTGTGTTTGTCCTAGCAAAAGTAATGCAAACTTGAATAACTTCAAATTTTTAAAAAAGAAGACATTGCTGTGCTTTAGAAAAATCAACTTTCATTTACTAATTTCAAGCTGCTCCCAAAGGAGTTCACTGAAGAGAAATAGAATGCCAAAGTGAACCAAACATTTCTTTCAAGTTTCCGTACTCCCAGGGCAGGGCTCTGCCAAGTGTTGTTGAAAAGCAGCTTTACCTAGGTTATGTGAATTACTAAATAGAATAGACAGCTTGTCCAACTCCAAACAGTCTATTAAAAATCTGGAAGAACGGCTTCTTAGAGATTGGACACCTCTAAGAAATGGTATTGCTATGTTGCTTAAAGAGAAACTGTACTTTCTGAGCTGGTAGCCTCTGTCTCATTAAAGCTCTGAGGATTCTTGATGAACAATCAGTAATAATTTAGACATTATTGCTCAACAAAGACTAACCCAACCTGACCTTATGATAGATGTTGACATAGCCCACACACATTCTACCCAGTAATGCTGTCTACCTTTTTAACCAACCTCCTCTCTCTCTCCCTCTCTCCTCCACACCCTCCCCACTCCATCCATCTCTCTCTCAGATGTCACTTTTCCCTCAGCATACAGTTTTCAAGTATCCCCCACGTTTAAAAAATAACAGAAACCCTCAGAAACCTCCCTTGATTTTGTGAGTCCCTCTCTCCCTAGCCTCCACCCTTTCTACATACTTTCTTCACAGTCAAGCTTTCAGATATGTAATTTATACTCTATGTCCACTTTCTGTCATTAGCTGAGCCCATTGCACTCTGGCTTGCTTCATCACACAGTTAAATTGCCCTTATCAGAGTCATCACAACCTCCCATTTGACACTTTTCAGTAATTATCTTACTTTACCTCCTGCAGCATTTGATACTGTGGCCCATGCCCTCATTCCTGAAATGCTTTTGTCTTTCTTGACGGCATGGGTTTTCTTTCTATCTCTTGGTTCCTCCTTCAAGTTTCTCCAACATATCTCAAATCTGCCTTCCTCTTAAAAATTAAGAGTCACATCTCCACGATATAGAGGGAAAATAGTAACTTACAGTGGAGAGATCTGACAAATGCTACCTTAATCTTAAGGTTAATATCACCAGTGATGTCATGTGGAAAGCAGGTACTCTTTGGTATGTTGTGATGAGAAGGTGTTTTTCCTCTGGGCATTCTTTCCTAAAATTCATAACCTCAGTCTAATAATGAAAAAATATACAAACTAACCTAAACTGTGGAACATTCTATAAAATACCTGGCCATGGCTTTCAAAAGTGTTAAGGTCATGAAAAACAAGGAGAGGCTGAGAAACTGTCACAGACAAGAGGAGACTAAAGAGATGATATAAAAATCAACTCTAAATGGATCAAAGACTTAATATAAGAGCCAGAGCTATAAAACGTCCAGAACTTGTATTAGGCAAAGCTTTCCTAGACTTCATAACCAAAGCACAAGCAGTGAGCCCTAGGATAGGGTCAACTCAAGGCTTCTTGTAGCACATAAAGCAGAAGGATTAATTTAAGACAAAATATTTTGGCAATGATTTCAGAGGCTGGGGAGATGAAGAACAGTCCATGACTAAAGCCGAGGCAGGATGTGGTATCAGGAGCTCCGTGTCAGGCAAAGTCAAGAGTATGAGTAAGAACAGGTTGGAAATAAATGGAAAGAGATGAATTCAATTGCTAAGAAAGTCCTTGGGATGTAAGACCTTTACTGGTAGATGACTGGATGCTACATGGGTTTGTTGCATGGTCATAAAAAGTCAGTATATATTTTACATATATTGTCACTGTCAATAGCTGAGCTGAGCTGCTAGGTGTTGAAGGTAGCCAATTAAGATAATCAAAGCCAAAATGGAAGTAACTGTAAAGACTTTAATCAGTTACTGTGATAGTATAAGCATGAGGCTAACCCAGAGAAAGGGCGCCGTTTTCCTGGGGCTGTGGAATGGCGCCACCAGGCAGGGGTCGGATGGATCAGTGCAGACATAGGGCTTCTCTTTTGCTGAGAGAGCCCCAAACAAAAGGGTCCTGCAGCTTTATGGGCCTGGGGGCTGGGAGGAAGGAGAGGGTTAGGAGTGAAAGAGTATTGGGTCAGAGTGGAACAAAGTGTCTTCAAGGCCTCCAGCTCCTCTTCTCAATCAGGAGATGCCAGTAGAGTTGTCTGAGGAAGACCTTAGGTTAGGAATGTCTGCTCAGGGGCCTGCCTTCTTGACTGAAACTCCCTTCAGAGATTGCAGAGTGCTGGCTGTGCACCACGTCTCTGTGGGAAGGGAGCTTTCCTCTGTGAAGCCTGTCAGGTAAAGCCTTTGTAATTGCCTATGCTCAAGAATGAAAAAATCACACAAAGGATTTTAGCCAGGAGCCAGACCCTTCAGTCAGTTCTCTAGTTAATCATTAAGTAACTCTGTGAAGTATTGTTAGTATTCCTATTTTCAAATGAGCAAGCTGAGGTGAAACACATTGTGTATGGTCCCACACTGAGGCCCACAGTCGTTGCTCAAAATTTTGCTGTGTTCAGCTATTCTTATTTACTACTGAGAATACTTAATGCTTTAACTAAAAATGAACCATCTCCGATTTGTCTAGAGGAAGTTTATTCTTTCATACCTTGAAGTGCTGTGACATGTCTTCATCTTTATGGTTTCTTTTTGAAATCTGTAGATTTGGCTAAACTGAGATGTATGTCAGAAAATGCTGTCTGGGTTTCAGGTCTTAATTTGTACTTGGGCGATGTAGTGTGAGGTATAAGACTTAACCGATCCAATTGCTTAAGAGCTCAGAGAGAACCTGCAAAAAAATACAGAGAGAAGGGCATCCTTTTTCATTGGACCCCATGCTATTTGATGAGAGATTCATTTTACTCATTTTCCTTAGGGCATTCTGATATTTTTTATTAGAGCAGTTGTAGGTTTACAAATAAATCATGCATAAAATATAGAATTCCCATATACCACCTTACTGTTAACATCTTGCATTAATGTGGAACATTGTTGCAATTGAAAGAATATTTTTATAGTTTTACTATTAACTATAGTCCTGTGTTGTGCAGTCCCTTGGATTTTCTTTTTTTTTCTAATTTTAATTTTTGTTCTATTAACATACCCAAAATTTACCCCTTCAACCACATTCAAATATATGTTTCAGTGCTGTTAATTACGTTCACAATGTTGTGCCTACTGTCAACAATATCCATTACCAAAACTTTTCCATTATCCCAAATAGAAACTCTGTACAATTTAAACATTAACTTCCCATTCCCTATACCTGCTCCAGCCCCTGGTAACTTACATTCAGTTTCCGAGTCTAATTGAATTAGCTTATTTTAATTATTTCATGTCATGAGGTCATACAATAATGTCCTTTTGTGTCTGGTTTATTTCACTCAATATGATGTCTTCAAGGTTCATCCATGTTGTTACATGTAACAGAACTTCCTTCCTTTTTATGGCTGAATAATAATATTTCACTGTGTGTATATACCACGTTTTGTTTACCCATTCATTTGTTGATGGACACTTGGGTTGCTTCCATCTTTTGGCAATTGTGAATAATGCCACCATGAACATCAGTGGCAAATATCTGTTCTGCTCTCTGCTTTCAAGTTTTTTGGGTATATACCTAGAAGTGGGATTGCTGGATCATATGGTAATTCTATATTTAACTTTCTGAGGAACTGCCAAACTGTCTTCGACAGCAGCTGCACCATTTTATATTCCCACCAACACTAACTGAGTGTTGCTATTTCTCCACATCATTTCTAACACAGTTTTTAAAAAAATAGTAGCCATTCTAGTGGGTTTGAAATGGTGTATCATTGTGGTTTTGATTTGCATTTCTCTAATGGCTAATGATGTTGAACATCTTTTCATTTGCTTTTTTTTTTCCTTTTGTATATCTTCCTTAGATAAATGTCTATTCAAGTCTTTTTTCCCATTTTTTAAATTCAGTTGTTTGTCTTGCTGTTGTTGAGTTGTAAGATTCCTTCATATATTCTGGATATTAAACCCTTACTGGATATGTGGTTTCCGAATATTTTCTCCCATTGTGTGTAATGTTTTACTTTCATGACAAAGTCATTTGATGCACAAAAGTTTTAAATTTTGATTGGGTCACATTTATTTATTTTTTGTTTCATTGCTTGTGCTTTGGCTGTAAAGTCTATGAAAGCTTTGCCTAATACAAGGTCCTGAAATTTTATAGTTCTTTATATTTAGGTCTTTGATCCTTTTTGAGTTGATTTTTGTATAAGATGAGAGGCAAGGGTCCATCTTTTACATATGAATATCCAGTTTTCCCAGCATCATTTGTTGAAGACTATTATTTCCCAATTGAGTGTACCTGGCACCCTTGTGAAAAATCAGTTGGATATATATATATATACACACACACACACACACATATATATATCAAGGTTGATTTCTGAATTCTCAATCCAGTTCCATTGTTCTATATATCTGTCCTTGTGCCAGTACTATGCAGTTTTAATAACTGTGACTTTGTAATGAGTTTTAAGATTGGTTAGTGTGAGTCCTCTAACTTCATCTTTTTCAAGATGACTTTGGCCCTTCTGGGCCCCTTACCCTTCCATTTAAATTTGATGATTGGCTTTTCCATTTCTGCAAAGAAGGCTGATGGAATTTTGATTGGGATTGCACTGAATCTGTAAATCACTTTGGGTAGAATTGACTTCTTCACAATATTTAGGCTTCCAATCCATGAACATGGACTGTTCTTCCATTTATTATGTCTTCTTTGATTTCTTTTAGCAATATATTTCCATTTCCTACTTTAGTTATTTGGGTCCTCTTATTTTTTTTCAATCTGGCTAAAGATTTGTGAATTTTAGTGCTCTTTTCAAAGAATCAAATTTTGGTTTTGTTGATTATCTCTATTGTTTTAATTTTTTATTCTTTATTTCATTTATCTCCAGTCTAATATTTCTTGTTTCCTTCCTTCTGCACGCTTTGGGTTTATTTTCTTTTTCTAGATCCACTAGTATTGAGGTTGGGTCTCTGATTTAAAATCTTTCTTCTTTTCTAATGTAAGCATTTAGCGCTATAAATTTCCCTCTCAGCACTGCCTTTGCTGCATTGCATAGATTTTGGTATGTTGTGTTTTCATTTTCATTCACCTCAAGATATTTTTTAAGTTACCTCTTGATTTCTTCTTTGAACCATTGGTTATTTAAGAGTCCATTGTTTAATTTTCACATATTTGTGAATTTTCCCTTTTTCCCTCTGATATTGATTCCTAATTTCATTCTGTTATGGTCAGAGAAGATACACTTTATGATTTCAATATTTTTATGTTTGTTGAGACTTGTTTTGTGACCTAACATATGTTCCAACTTTGAGAATGATCCACGTGCACTAGAGAAGGATCTTTATTCTGTTGCTGTTAGCTGAAGTGTTCTATATAGATATCTGCTAGGTATAGTTGGTTTATAGTATTGTTAAAATCTTCTGTTTCCTTATTGATCTTCTGTCTAGAAGTTCTATCAATTACTAAGAGTGGTTTATTAAAATCTCCTACTATTTATGTAGAAACATCAATTTCTCCCTTCAAATCTGTCAGTTTTGCCTCAGATATTTTGAAATTCTGCTGTTAGGTGCATATATATTTAAAATTGTTATATCATCTTATTGAGTTGACAGCTTCATCAATATATAAGGACCTTCTTTTTCCCATCTAATACTTTTTGATTTAAACACTGTTTTATCTGATATTAGTTTAGCTTTCTCCAGCTCTCTTTTGGTTATTACTTGCATAGTACACTGTTTTCCATTCTTTTACTTTCAACTTCCTTATGTCTTTGAATTTAAGGTGAGTCTTGTAAATAGCATATAGTCAGGTGATGCTTTTTTATCCATTCTGCCAGTCTCTGCCTTTTGACTAGAGAGATTAATCCATTTACTTTTAAAGTAACTACTGATAATACAGTACTTTCTTCTGCCATTTTTCTATTTAGTCTTTGGAAATCTTGTACATATTTGACCCTTGAGTCTTTTTGTTAATGCCTACGTTCACCTTTATCTGACTTTTTTTTTTTTATTGTACCTTATTGAGTCCCTTCTCATTTATTTCTCTCTATATTTCTCATATATTTTCTTTGTGGTTACCAAGGGTTTAAAATTCAACATTCTAAGTATATAACAATCATTATTGATATACTACCAACTTAACTTCAATAGCATACTTATACACTGTTCCTATACCCCTCCATCCACCTACTTTTTTTTTTGGGGGGGGTACTTGTTATAAATTATATCTTTGTACGTACTATGTCCCAAACCATATATTTATCATTACTTTTTGTGCATTTGCATGTTAGCATCTCTAGGAAGTAAAAAGTGGGGTTACATACCAAAAAATATAATGCAGTAGTACTGAAATATATAATTACCCAAATTGTTAGCTTTACCAAGGATCTTTATTTCTTTATGCCATGTTAATCCATTGTCTTGTGTCTGAAGATCTTCCTTTAGCATTGCTTGAATTGCCAGCCTGGAGGTAATGAACTCTCTCAGCTTTTGTTTATTCTGGAATGTCTTAATCTCCCTCATTTTCGAAAGAAAGTCTGCTGGATTTAAGTTTTTTTGCTGGCAATTGTTTTTTCTCAGCAGTTTAAGTATTTCAATCCACTGTCTCTTGGAGTCCATGGTTTCTGATGAGAATTGGCACTTAATCCAATTGTGACTCACTTGTACATACCATGTTGCTTTTCTCTTTGTATTTGACAGTTTGACTGCCACAAGTCTGGGCCTATTTCTCTTCAAGTTTATCTTGTTTGGTGTTTGATGGGCTTCTTGGATGCAGGTAGTCATGGCTTCAGCCAAGTTTAGGAAGTTTTATGACATTATTTCTTTAAATATTCCTTCTGCTCCTTTCTTTCCTGTCCCTCTGGGACTCTCATAATATACATATTGGTATGCTTGATGGTGTCCCACAGGTCTCTTAGGCTATTTTTGCTTTTTCTAATTCTTTTTTCTTTCTGTTCCTCAGGCTGAATCATTTCGATTGTCTTGTCTTCAAGTTCGCTGATTCTTTCTTCTGTCATCTTCATTCTGTTGTTGAAACCCTCCTGGCAATTTTTCATTTCCGTTATTACGATCTTCTATCCAGTAGTTCTGCTTGCTTCCTTTTTTTTTTTTTTTTTTAAATCATCATTTTATTGAGATATATTCACATACCACGCAGTCATACAAAACAAATCGTACTTTCGATTGTTTACAGTACCATTACATAGTTGTACATTTATCACCTAAATCAATCCCTGACACCTTCATTAGCACACACACAAAAATAACAAGAATAATAATTAGAGTGAAAAAGAGCAATTGAAGTAAAAAAGAACACTGGGTACCTTTGTCTGTTTGTTTCCTTCCCCTACTTTTCTACTCATCCATCCATAAACTAGACAAAGTGGAGTGTGGTCCTTATGGCTTTCCCAATCCCATTGTCACCCCTCATAAGCTACATTTTTATACAACTGTCTTCGAGATTCATGGGTTCTGGGTTGTAGTTTGATAGTTTCAGGTATCCACCACCAGTTACCCCAATTCTTTAGAACCTAAAAAGGGTTGTCTAAAGTGTGCATAAGAGTGCCCACCAGAGTGACCTCTCGGCTCCTTTTGGAATCTCTCTGCCACTGAAGCTTATTTCATTTCCTTTCACATCCCCCTTTTGGTCAAGAAGATGTTCTCCGTCCCACGATGCCGGGTCTACATTCCTCCCCGGGAGTCATATTCTACGTTGCCAGGGAGATTCACTCCCCTGGGTGTCTGATCCCACGTAGGGGGGAGGGCAGTGATTTCACCTTTCAAGTTGGCTTAGCCAGAGAGAGAGGGCCACATCTGAGCAACAAAGAGGCATTCAGGAGGAGACTCTTAGGCACAAATATAGGGAGGCCTAGCCTCTCCTTTGCAGCAACCGTCTTCCCAAGGGTAAAACTTATGGTAGAGGGCTCAACCCATCAAACCACCAGTCCCCTATGTCTGTGGTCATGTTAGCAACCATGGAGGTGGGTTAGGCGAATACCCCTGCTGTTTGCTTCCTTTTTAAAATTTTTTATTTCTTTATTGATATTCTTATATTGTTCGTTCATTGTTTTCCTCATATTCTTTAGTTCTTTCTCTGTATTTTCCTTTTCACCCTGAGTATACTGAAGACCATCTTTAAAAAATTCTTTGTCCAGTATATCCACAGTCTAGTCTTCTTCATTGATGTTTTCTGGATTTTTATCCTCTACCTTTGGATGGGCCATCATTTCTAGTTTCTTTGTTTGTCTTGTGATCTTTTTTTTGCACTCTACTGTTTAATATGTTAACTCTGGGATTTAGTACTTGAACTGTCTGCTTCTTGAGTTTTTAATCCAGCTAGTGATATAACAGTGGTTTTCTTGAGTTCCAGAAGCTAACAAAACCAAACAAATGAATGCAAAAAAACACCTTTCACAGTCTTTGCAAATTGGCTCTGCATTGGCTCATGCTTTCCTTCAGAGTTCAGCCCTCCTATCCAGGTCAGCTCAAGGCAAATGCAAAGTGCAGGGTCCTCCCTGTTTTTTCTGGGCCTGTTTCTTGTCTTGGGCTTATGCTAATGTAGGCATTTCTCTGTTTACAGGAATTTGAATGCTCCCTCTATTTCCCGGGAAACAGACCTTCTGTTATCTCCTGGATGTTCCACTGCAGGACTTAGTGCATCTAAGCCTTTGTGCCAGGCTTTCTGACTCAGTTGTTTCTTATACTGCTTTTGCTATCTCAAGCTGTTTTTGCCTGGATTGCAAATTCTGGAAAGGGAGAGTGTATTGGAGAGGAGTTTCCCAAGTCAGTCTTTCCCAGCAAGAACAAGGCCAGGGACCCAGGAAGGGATTATTGGTGACTAAACTTCCCTGAGAGAAAAGGGAGTGTAGATGTGAAAGGGGTTAGGGTTGGACTTTATGTAAGAGTGTCTGTGTGCTACCCTTTTAGAACTCTATAGTACTTTCCTTGGTCCTCCAGTGTCATTCATGATCTCTTACCTCAGATCTTCAGGAATTCGATCCTCAGGCCCTAACCAAGGACAGCCTTTTTAGTTTGCATGAGGCTCAGACAGAAAGACTACCAGGAAAGATGCTCTTTTCAGTCTCAGGAGGTCCTTGCCTTCTAACAGTGATTTATACATAGCATAAATTGCTTTCTGAACCTGTAAACTAAGAGAGGATTATAATAGGATGACTTCCTCATTAATTTCACATTCACTTGAGGGATTGTTGAGGGGTTATATTACTTTACAAAAATGGAGTGATTTTCAAAGGATATAAAATTATCTATACTCACAGGGACCAAGAATTGTCTGATTCGTGGTCAAGCTCTGGAATCTCATCTTTTACATGGCACATTGGAAATAAAAATTCTTATTCTTCTGACAATTATTGCTTGGGGCGTAGCTTTTATTTCAATTTTCCAGGAAATTAGAGTCCCTTTCTGAGAATAATATCTTGATGGTTGATGTTATTTTATTTTAAAGAATGCAAAAGTTTTTTATTTATCACAAGTTTTATTCTGATAAATTTATAGGATTAGAGATTTCATATTGTATTTCATATTTTATTCAACAATGTGCATTAGAAGTTTCATGAAAGATAGTTTTTAAAAATCCCTAAACTATTTAGTTAATGGTCTTGAAAGGTAAATTTGGCTTTTTGTCATTAAGAGAGGTCAACAGATGGGTTATTCTACCTTCACTTCAAATTAATTAAGTCAGCCTAGATTTCACAATGTTAGACCAATTAGATACGAGAATTCCAAGGGCACTGCAACAAAAAAGATAATAATAAGAGCATACGTATTAATATTTAAGAAGTTTTTTTAAGTACTCTTTTGGGTAATCTGCTTAACACATTATGAAGGGAAATTAAGCATTGAATGTATCTTTATAGGCTCCAGATCTCAGAACACTGAAGATACTATTTTGCCAAACATTCAAGCTAATTGGGAGGTTTAATTTAGCCAAAGAACATCCATGTAGATTGAAACACATTAAACGAAGGAACCATTGAAAAATATGCAGCATTCCAATATATGTAAAATTAAAATATAAGTCAATGTAGTTTTTCAAAATTCAAAAGGATTTTAGTGAAATTTTAGGAAGTGCCCAAGTGAAGAGGAGAAAACCCTTCTGATTTTTGAAATAGCTGCAGTTTAGCAAGAATGAAAATTACTTGGGATTTCATGCAGTCAACCCTTCGCACTATCCTTTGCCTGGGAAAAATGAGAAGTATTAAAAAAATAAAAATTAGAGAACGATTATTTAAACTACCCCTGATTGAGCCATGTTACTTTTTGTCTCCTTTCTTTTATCACTTGCTTAAGGAGTACCAGAAACCATTCTGGGTGTTTATAGAAGTAAAATGGGAAATAAGCAAAAAAGGAATAAGGAAGCAGGGAGATAAGGAAAAAGGTCTGATTTTCAATGTGCAAGTCTGTTGGGAAACAGCATTTTTCATTTTGCCAAGCATTTGTTGAAATTCAAGTAAATAGCAGGATAAAAGCCTTTCTAGGGAATTAATGACATCCACATCTTGTGAAAATGCAAACTGAATTCCCTATATACACTTTCATTGCACAGTGTGTTTTGCTTTGTAGTGCTTAGTACAATTTTTATTATGTTTATTTGCATAATTATGTATCTAATGCATGTACTTTTTCTAAGCTTTAAATTCCTTGAGGGGAAAGATGTAAACCACTTGCACTTCACTGAGTTTCTAAGTTCCAGCATAATGGCTGACACCTAGTTGGACACAGCAAGTCCGTTGTATGAATGAGTGATACAAGAAATGAAAAAAATGAAACCACAGGGAAAGTTAAAAGAAAATGTTTGATTATTTTAGTAGTTAAGGAAAGGCTAATAAAAAATTTTGTGGAAGTAAATGAAGACCAACACATGAGGAAACACAGAGACTATTATTTAGAGCTTGCTATTCAGCATCATCACTTTCCTTGGTAGAGACTCAAAAGCAGGTGGGGGAGTGGAAAAGCTTTATAGTGAAGAAAGGGAAGGCTTCAGGTACACCCTGATTGGAGGTTGTTGGCATGAGGAAGTTGGAGGCAGTCTGAGTAGATCGGGCATTTACGTGATTGGTTTGGGGAGCACATTTGGCTTTCTCTGGTTGGTCCTGAGTTGAGAGCTGGGATGGGGCTGTAGTGGGGAAAGGAGAGTTGGGAGGAGAATGCAGCAGGCAATCATGACAAAGTCCTGACTATTCCCGGCCAGATTCTGCAGAGGTTGTGGCTTGGCTTCCCTGGCTAGCTGCCACACAGGTTATGGGTCAGAGTTCTATTGTCGTATATGGTATGGCCATTTCCATTAGTATATTCCATCTCTCAATTTAGTAGTCCTCAAATATGTTACAGTTCAAGGGCCTCATTTGATTTGTTCCCCTAAAATTTATTTCCAGTAGTAATTACATGGTATGTGCTTAATAAATATTTGTGGGATGGTGAGGAGTGGGAAAAGAAGAGGGTTAAAGTCCTTGTTCTGCATCCAGCACAGAAGTCACTTAGCCACATGTAGCAGTTAAGCACCTGAAGTGTAGCTCATCCACACTGAGACAGGCTGTAAGTGTAAAATACACTGGATTTCAGACTTCATATGAAAGAAAGAAAGTAAAATATCTTATTAACAAATTTTAAATATTTACTACATGTTGAAGTGATAATATTTTGGAAATATTGTGTTAAATATGTCATTCATATCGACTTCACTGTGTTTTTTTACCTTTTGAAAAAAATGTGGCTACTAAAAAATCTAGTATTATCTGTAATTTCCATTATATTTCTATGGGCCAGTGCTGACCCAAAGCAATCTTTTTTGCATGTATTTCCTCTTCAGTGAAATAAGGGAAATGATTTCTATAAAATGTTCATTCTTCAGTGACTCACCATGAAGATGTCTGAAAAAGCTTGAAAAAAAATTGTGCATTCATTTATTCATTTGTCAAATATTGTACTTGTTTACTGTGTGCCAGACTTTAAGCTAGAGGTTATTCACTTTTGAATAATTCTCAATCATTGCCTTTGGTATACAAAATTACCTAAACCCAAGACAATTTTATGGGAAAAGGCTCTTGAACCTAATTCTCACAATTATGCCTCAATAATGTTACAATTCACTTTTATATTAAAAAATAAAACCAACACCAAAAATACCTGAAAATCCACCCTGGGAAGATCTCCGTTTTACATGTATTCATGAATTAAGACATATTTTAGTTCGGATACTACCCCCCAATCCCTTACAAGCTGCATGATCTTGATAAGCTATTTCACCCTATGGGAATCACAGTTTCCTCCCCCATAAACTGTGTTTACCTCATGAGGTTGCACCGAGGCTCAAACAAGATAATATGTGTGAAAAACCAATATAAATATGAAGGATAATTATGGTTATTATTAGAAAGAATTATGGCTAGTAGGTTAAATGAGGGCCCTGGGAAAAAGATCAGTTGGGGACCCACAAAATGATTTTTAGCTTGTATATATCCTAATAGAATTAGAAGCAGCTAAGTAATGAAGCATAAAAATGCAAAGCATTACACATGATAATAAGCTGTAACATTCACACGTTTCTAAACCACTCCTTCATGTGCCTTCAGGACTGAATGGAAGCTGTCAGAAAGAAACTGCTTCAGGGTCACATTTCTTAAATTAAAGTATAGCCTAAGGCCTTATTCTTTACAGGAATTAAAAAAAAAAAGAAGAAAATTATTTCTCCTTGTTAATTCTGGTGACCTTTGATATATTTTGGTTATCTCTTCACCTAGCCCTAGAAAGATAATATCCCTGGCTATAACACTGGGTTACAAAAAGGTAGAAGTAAATGACTCACCCAGGTCTCTGTGAAGGGAATTGCCTCCTAGACCCCTGTAGTCCATAGCTGCTAACCACTTGGGACTATCCAACTATTGAAAGTTGGCTAGTGTGAATTATGATGTATAATAAATGTAAAATACATACCATATGAAGAAGACTTAGTATGGAAAAAAATGTAAAATATTTCATTAATAATTTTTATATTGCTTATATGTTAACGAATAGTATTTTGGATATATTAAGTAAAATATATTATTAAAATTAATTTCATTTTTATTTTTTGAATTTGGCTACCAGAAAATTTTAAATCACACATGTGTCTCACATTAATGTTCACATTGTATTTCTGTTGGGTAGTTCTCTACTTGATCCTTCCTAGTCTGCCTTAAAAGCTCAAGTTTTTGCCTTGATGGATTTGGGGATCCATGGCCCCTCCCCACATCACCCCTCCCACTTCCTTCTTTCAGAAGGTACTCTCTAGGATTCCAAAGCAGAGATCTAGGTTGATTACCTGGAAAATAATACTCAAAACATTCTTTCCTGTTGTTCCTGTAAGTATTCGTTATTCTTTCTGTCCCCTCCCGCCCTGTTGGAGAGGAGGCAAGCTGTTCTAAAATGACTTGGACAGAGGTTCTTTAATTCATTCAGTTAACAAATACTGGAAACCAAAAGATGATTTTTCTTTACCAGTTAGTGGCTTTCAGTTTATGTTTGAGGTGATCTGTTTCTGCTCATATGTATAATAAACATGATTTATTAGTAGTTCTTGGGGGCTAATTTTCTCTTCTGCTACATATTCCAATTAAGTACCTTGTCTTATAAATCTGCACCAAGAAAGAAGTCTCATGACAGAACCAAATTTAAACAAAAATTTTCCCCTGTGTAGCCTCCCCGCACCACTAGGATAAAAGCAACAGAGGTCAAAGAGGAACAGAGATTTATGGAATCATGTTTAAAAGTCAACAGGAGAAAGAAAGATGTTCAAGATGATTTATGGGTTTTTTTTTTTTTTTTTTTTTTTTTTGACTTCAAACAACAATCATTTATTGTCTCTCATGACTTCTGTGGGTCAAGAGCTCAGAGAGAACTCAGCAAGGATAGCTTGACTTTGCTCTACAATGTCTGAGACCTTAGCTGGAAGAACCTAAGGCCAGGACTGGAATCATTTTCTGAAGGCTTGTTCACTCACGTGTCTGATGATTGATGCTGGCTGCTGACTGGAACACTTACATGTGGCCTGTCCGTATGGCCTGGGCTTCCTCAAAATATGGCGGCTGGGTTACAAGAGTAAGCGCCTTGAGAGAGAGAAAGCCAGATGGATGGCCTATTGTTTTTTTTTTTGTTTTTTTTTTTAATCTTCATTTTATTGAGATATATTCACATACCACGCAGTCATACAAAACAAATCGTACTTCCGATTGTTTACAGTACCATTACATAGTGGTACATTCATCACCCAACTCAATCCCTGACACCTTCATTAGCACACACACACAAATAACAAGAATAATAATTAGAGTGAAAAAGAGCAATTGAAGTAAAAAAGAACACTGGGTACCTTTGTCTGTTTGTTTCCTTCCCCTATTTTTCTACTCATCCATCCATAAACTAGACAAAGTGGAGTGTGGTCCTTATGGCTTTCCCAATCCCATTGTCACCCCTCATAAGCTACATTTTTATACAACTGTCTTTGAGATTCATGGGTTCTGGGTTGTAGTTTGATAGTTTCAGGTATCCACCACCAGCTACCCCAATTCTTTAGAACCTAAAACGGGTTGTCTAAAGTGTGCGTAAGAGTACCCACCAGAGTGACCTCTCGGCTCCTTTTGGATTCTCTCTGCCACTGAAGCTTATTTCATTTCCTTTCACATCCCCCTTTTGGTCAAGAAGCTGTTCTCCGTCCCACGATGTCGGGTCTACATTCCTCCCCGGGAGTCATATTCCACGTTGCCAGGGAGATTCACTCCCCTGGGTGTCTGATCCCACGTAGGGGGGAGGGCAGTGATTTCACCTTTCAAGTTGGCTTAGCTAGAGAGACAGGGCCACATCTGAGCAACAAAGAGGCATTCGGGAGGAGGCTCTTAGGCACAACCATAGGGAGGCCTAGCCTCTCCTTTGCAGCAACCGTCTTCCCAAGGGTAAAACCTGTGGTAGAGGGCTCAACCCATCAAACCACCAGTCCCCTATGTCTGTGGTCATGTTAGCAACCATGGAGGTGGGGTAGTCGAATACCCCTGCATTCTCCACAGGCTCCTCAAGGGGGCACTACATCTTTTTTTTTTCCTTGTTTTTCTTTTTTTTTTTTTTTAACTTTCCCTTCTTTTTTAAATCAACTGTATGAAAAAAAAGTTAAAAAGAAAACAAACATACAATAAAAGAACATTTCAAAGAGACCATAACAAGGGAGTAAGGAAAAGACAACTAACCTAAGATAACTGCTTAACTTCCAACATGTTCCTACTTTACTCCAAGAAAGTTACCTAATATAGCAACATTTCTGTGAACTTGCTCCTACTATATCCATCAGAAATTAACAGACCATAGTCATTCCTGGGCATCCCCAGAACATTAAATAGCTTATCTGTTCTTCTTGGATTATTGTTCCCGATTTATGGGGTTTTGTGCACACAATGTGGCAGGCATGACTGTAGTCACTGGTGATACAGAAAAAAATTCTTTCCTGTATTCAGCTTATAGTCTAATGGGAGGAGTGAGGTAATAATATGTTAAAGTATAATTAGCAAGAAGTTCATTTCATGAATCTCATGCAAATATAAAATGTACAAGTGTCAAAGATGAATTCAACTCATTAATTAATGAAGGAACCAGTAAGATGTTAAAACAGGCTTAAAGATCATTTGAGGAGCTACATATTTATAGGCAATGTTAGGAGAAGTTTGCTGGGTTAGATACAAAACTTGTTAAAAGGAATATAATACAACAAAAGTTGACTTTCATCTCTACCAGGCAAAAATCTGTAAGTTAACCTCTGTTCCTATAGAATTGAAAATAGCCCACACAAAAGAGAAGTAAATTCCAGCATTACATTGAAAGAACACCCCAAAATCTCTTGCCCAATTTCAAGTTTTGGATAATTTTTGAGCAAAGCAAATCAGTAAAATATATAGTGTTGGAGGTTGATAATTGCTATAGAGAAAAATAAAGCAGATAAGCAGTTAAAAGGGCTACTGTGTGTGTACATGTGTGTCATCTTTCAAAAGCCAAAATGAACAAAGGTCAAGTATCAAAAGGTGATGTCTCCTTCTTTATGCTGAGAGAAGAGGGGAAGAAGGCAGGAAGGATCAGTCCAAATTTCATTTACTCATGTATGTCATTATATAATATTAAAAAACAGCACATACTTATTATAATTAATCAAGCAATGCAGAGGTGTATTTCTAAACTGAAAGGACAATCTCCCCCATTCCCACCCTGCTGAATAAATTGTTAACTCTCTGTTGTATATTCTTTCATACCTTTCTCCATGCTTATGTAAATGATTGTGTAAACTTATGCAAATGCACATACATTTTTGAAAAAACAAAAATGGAATCTTTCTAGATTTCAATTAGAGTAACATTCTGCATTTTTCACTTAATAATATATTGTGAACCTCCTGGGCCGTATGTGGGGCTGCAGAGAAAGCGTACATGCCAATTGAGAGAACCAACTGTCAGATTGTCAGCTTGACTTTCCAATTCTGTGTTCAGTGACCTCATCATATTGGTAGCTTGAAATCAAACATGGTGGGAATAGTCACACCTTGGAAATCATTAAATGCTACAAATCAGGCTCCCTCCCCAAAGAGCTGGGGTTTCAACATTTACCATCACACCACTGCCTATGCAGCCCACAAACCTTAAGGGTGAGTCAACATACTGAGCTTCACAAGATCGTAAGTAACGAAGTGCAGCTGATTATCAGTTTCTTCACCATCGAGCATGAGGTGAGGGATGAAAGGCAGATGAGAAAACCATGGCCAGGCAGATTCCTTGTAGGAGAGGAGTCAAGCAAAGGTCAAGTAGTTCTATAAGGTCAGCTCTCCAAACCTAGGACTGAGAGTTCCAGAGTCCAATTGTAGTGGTCTTGTAGGGATGCTTGAAGTGAGCAGTTTAGTCAATGCAGATTTAAGGGTATTTGTGCTGAAACTTTGTGGAAAGCTATTCTTTGGTGGATAGGAGGCTGAGTTGAAGAGTTTTCTTGATGGGTGTGGCTGAGTCAGAGATGGTGGAGATAGTGGCAGTGAAATAGGTAGCACACAACCTAAAAGGAGGTTCCTAACATAATAGCTTCATATTGAACTGCAACGTAGTCAAATAATAAGGATGAGACATATTTTATCCAGCCAGTCCACCTTGACATTTACAGTTCTTGACATTGCAGTGTTGCCACAAGCTTCCTTGAATGTATATTCCCGTGTCCCATTGTCTCCATTTCTAAAAGATAGATTCGTAAAAGCGAGAAGGCTAAATTAAAAGGTAAGTATAGGTTTTCTGCTCCTCTCTATTTGACAGACAGCTGCATCTGCTTGTGCAGTACCAGCCTCATACGTGAGATACGATGATGAAAGTTGGAGTTAATAGATTTGGCCATATTGGGCACCTGGTCACAAGGACTGCTTTTAACTCAAGCAAAGTGAGGTTGTCTCCATCAATGACCCCTTCCTTGACCTGGTCTACATGTGCCAGTATGATTCCACCCATGGAAAGCTCAAAAGCAGTGTCAAGGCAGAGAACGGGAAGCTTATCATCAATGGGAAGCCCATCTTCATCTTCCAGGAGCAAGATCCTGCAAACATCAAATGGAGTGATGCTGGTGCTGAATATGTTGTGGAGTCCACTACTGCCTTCACCACCTTGGAGAAGGCTAGGGCCAAAAGAGTCATCATCTCTGTCCCTTTTGCTGATGCTGTCATATTTGTGATGGGTGTGAACTATGAGAATTATGACAACTCTCTCAAGTTTGTCAGCAATGCTTCCTGCGTCACCAATTGCCTTGATCCTTGCCCAAGGTCATCTATGAAAACTTTGGTATTGGGGACCACGGTAAATGCCATCACTGCCATCCAGAAGACTATGGATGATCCTTCTTGAAAATGATGGCTTGATGGCTGTGGGACTGTCCCCCTCCACCTACTGGTGCTGCCAAGGCAGTGGGCAAGGTCATCCCCAAGCTGAATGGGAAGCTCACTATCATGACCTTCTGCATCCCTGCCCACAATGTGTCCATTGTGGTCGTGTATCTAACCTGCCACCTGGAGAACACGACCAAATATGATGACATCAAGAAGGTGGTGAAGCAGGCATCAGAGGGCCCCCTTAACAGCATCCTGGTCCACAAGTTATCTCTTGTGACTTTTTAACAGTGACACCCACTCTTCCATCTTTGATGCTGGGGCTGGCATTGCCCTCAGCAGTCACTTTGTCAATCTCATCCCCTAGTATGACAATGAAAATGGCTACGGCAACAGTGCGGTGGATCTTATGGTCCACATGACCTCCAAAGATTAAGAATCCCCTGAATCACTAGCCCCAGCAATAGCACAAGACCAAGAAAGAGGCAGTCAGGTTATGAGGAGTCCTTGCTCTAACTCAGTCCCTCAACACTAGGAATTGCCCATCCTCAACAATTTCCATGCCAGAACCACTAAAGAAGGGGAGGGGCTTAGAGAGCCCTACTATGTCATGTACCATCAATAAAGTAAACTGTACCCAGCCAAAGAAAAGAAGATAATATATATATATATGTTTACTTTAACAGTTATTGGTAGATCGATTTCTAAAAATGTAACACTTTATAACCCTACCAGCAGCATGTAAGAGTGTCCAACAATATTTACAAATTCTGTTTCCCTATTTCCTTCTGAGTACTCCATATTGCTTTCTTAAAATCTTTGCCAATCTATTGTGTAAAATTGTATTCTCTTGGATCATAAATTTGGGTCAATGATATCACTTGGACCAGTGAAAACAAGTGAAGTTGGGTATATTTTTAATTTGGCTTTTTCCTTCTGAGACCTACTTGCTCATATCCATTTGCCATTTTTTTATTGGTTTGTATTCTTTCCTTATTAATTTGAATACATTCTTAGTATAGACATCATATTTGTCTTTCATGTGGTACAATTTTTTTTTTCTGAGCCGATCATTTATTCTTTAACTTATGGTCCAATTTTTTTGTATGTTCAAATATGTATCTCTTTTCATTTGACTTCTGGGTTTTCCATCTTATTTATGAAGACCTCCTCCCCACATCATGTTTATCAATATATTCCAAATATTTCTCATTATATTTTATTTTCAGTTTTTCTGTTTGGATATTTAACCCTTTGTATTTATTTTTGTTTTAAAGCAAAATAATTTCAAACAGAACACACAACTTCTTTTTAGGACAGAGATTCATTACTTTAAAAAACAATTTGTTTTCATGTTAATGATTACAAAATTAATTCATATTCATTGTAGTACTTTTGAAAAAACATAAAAGTAAAAAGAAAGAAAATATATTATGTAGTCATAGTACTTAACAATAATTTACTAGTAATATTTTGATATATCTCTTTTTTTATTAGTATTATGTTACCATATGGGTAGAAAAGTGGTGTCATATTGTCTAAATAGTTCTGTATCCTACTTCTTTTTAATATTTAGCAAAATAATTTCAAACAGAACACACAACTTCTTTTTAGGACAGAGATTCATTACTTTAAAAAACAATTTGTTTTTATGTTAATGATTACAAAATTAATTCATATTCATTGTAGTACTTTTGAAAAAACATAAAAGTAAAAAGAAAGAAAATATGTAGTCATAGTACTTAGCAATAATTTACTAGTAATATTTTGATATATTTCTTTTTTTATTAGTATTATGTTACCATATGGGTAGAAAAGTGGTGTCATATTGTCTAAATAGTTCTGTATCCTACTTCTTTTTAATATTTACAAATTTGTCTCAAAATAAAATCTGGAAATATGGTTGCATAACATTGTATTATTTGAACTACTATAATTATAATGATATCACCATTTGTTCAGATGCTTTCAGTTGCCAACAACCACATACAAAAATGAATATAAAAGGCCTAAGCAATAAGGGAAATTGTTATCTTTCTTAAGAAATCTTTCTTAAGAATTTTTCTTTTCTTAAGAATTGTTAAGAGACAGTTCTCACAATGCTGGTTCACAAACTGTTTCTTACCAGTTAGTGATGAGATTGGGGGCTTATTCTAGAATGTAAATCAAAGAAACACCCTCTTGGTCAGCAGAGTAAATAAACACTGTTTAGTCAGTGTATTAGTTAGGGTTCTCCTTGGAAACAGAATCAATGAGAGATGTCTCTTATTATCAAATTGTAAAAGTGACTCACGCAACTGCGGGAGCGCACGAGTCCAAATTCTGCAGAGCCGTCAACAAGCTGTCAACTCTAAGGAAGACGTCCGACGAACTCCTCGGGAAACGAACCGACAACTTTGACGAACTCCTCAGGAAACGAACCGGCAACTTTGAAGAACTCCTCAGGAAACGAACCGACAACTTTGACGAACTCCTCAGGAAACGAACTGGCAACTTCGACGAGCTCCCCAGGAAAAGCTTCACTGAGCAGCTGAAGAAGAAGTGAAGGTTCTCTAACCGTCCGGCTTATAAGCCTCCAACTGATCACCCGGACCAAATCCAGCCAATTGCATTCTCTCACTGTGGAAGCACGCCCCTTGATGAGTCATCAGTCAGCTGCAGTCAATTGACTGATGATCCGACAAACCAACCAGCCTCAAATAGCCTCACAGGAATCGTCAGGCCAGTGCCCGCTTGACCAGACAGCTAGGCCACCTAGCCAAGTTGACACATGAACCCAACCATCACAGTCAGTGATTCTTTTGTTTTTTTGGTAGTAACACTTTTCAGTGAAGGAAATGTTCCAAGCTCCTTACTTCATTGAGGACAGTTAAAGTTTCTAGACAGCAACTAGTTTCACGAACCCACTTTGAGAAATACAGGTCTAGAAAGGTAGGATGGTTCCAGAGTTTATATGTATTGCAGCTCAGCAGCATCTAGGACTTAGATTTTTGTTGTCTTTTTGCTCTGCCATTGTCAGCCTGTTGGCTTGTACCCTTAGAATGGTTTGCCTCAAAGTCTCAAGATGGCTTCAGTGGCTCCAGGCATCATATGCAGATGGGAAACTCTAGAGGCAAAAAGAAAGCATCTTTTATGTCCTTTTTAACAGCAAGGAATATAGCTAGCATATTTTCCCTCATGTTTCACTGGCCAAAATTGTTTCACATGCCTGTTCCTAGACCCATCAATGGAGGAAAATGGTGTGATTGAGATCGACTTATATCTGTTATAATCCTCCCCTTGGGCTAGGGAAGTTTTTAGCCTCCCTTCAGGCATATGGTCACCACACATCTCTAACATTTGCTAATAGTTAGTACATGACTGGGCTTCTTTAATCCTTCCTTAAATGGTTATTGTACAGAACTCAATGAGATCTTTCATGTAGGGCATTTACCATTCAATAAATATTCCACAAATGTTAGCTAATAAGATTGTTAGTGTTATTTTTATGTAAAACCTTTTGATTTGTGCTTTTGTAATTGTATTTTTGCTTCAAAAGTTCTTTTCTTTCCCCCAAACTAGACAGTTACTCAGCTCAGCAATGTTTTCCTATTTTCTTGTTCATTTTGAAATTTTAGATTGTGAATTTATATTTAGCTAGGTTTCATCTGTGGAAATCCTAGGAGTTCTGGGTTTAGAGTGGCTTTCTACAGAAATGAACTGCTTTTGCAATTGCCAGCTGTCTTTGGGTGTAACCATGAGGAACTATGAATTAATGTCTTTTCTTGGGGTTTCTGGTATCATTTAGGAAATATACATTAGAATTACAAAGCTGAATGTACTATACCAATACTATGAGTCAATAATGCTGGTGGGGGTGGTGGTTAGGGGTATAGGAGGGTTTGAGTTTTCTTTTTTTGTCTTTATTTCTTTTCTGGAGTAATGAAAATGTCCTAAAAATTGAAAAAAAAATTGCTGTATGATGGTACCATAGGCAATTGATTGCGCACTTTGGATCTTTGGATGATTGTATGGTATGTGAACAATCTCAATACAATTAAATTTAAAAAAAAAAGAACTACAAAGCTGAATGAAGGCTCACCTGTGACGGTATAGACCACTGAGTGTTCTCACTTTGGCTGGGGTTTCAGTCCCAAATCCTTACCTTGGGCCTTGACTTCTGATCCTTCTGAAGCCATTAAAACACAAGATTTTGCCTTCATGGAAGCTGTGGTTTCAGTGCCTTTTTTCCCACTTTGGTTTAGAGTGTAACCCCACCTCTCATCAGCACCCATACTAGTCATCATTTCTTGGTGTTTTGTAGTGTCGGGAATTTTTTGAAACATATAGTAAGTTTCAAATGGTGTTGTCCCTCTGTTGTGTAGGACTAATATTTCTTCTAGCATTGTCATTTTTCACATTTAACTTTGTAATTTATCTGATATATTTTTAGCATATACTGTAAGGTATGAATTTGATTTATTTTTCCAAGTAGTTATCTATATCTATTGAAATAGAAACATTTATAATGCCCTGTTTATCCAATGCTAAATTATATCCTCTCAGGTCTATTCTTGGGCTTCATTCTGCTGTATTAATCTATCTCTGTATTCTGTAGCAAGTAACACACTTAAAAAAGCTTTCTAACTTGTACCTTTAAATATTTTTAATATCTAGTAAGGATATTTTTCAAAAATTTAATAACTTTTCTTATTTATCTTTAAGATAAATTTTAGATTTTCACTGAAATATATATTAAACCATAAATTAATTTTTTTTATTTTTATATTTATTTATTTATTTTTAGTTTGTTTCTTTACAAGCCAGTTATCCCTGTGGTAACGTTTCTGACACCTCTGCTCAAAACCCAGAAGGTCAGAAGGATCGTGAGGCCCCACTTTCACAGTCTGTATTCATACTGAAAATCAAGATCAAGCAAGCTTTGGCCCTTCTGCTCCACAGGAGGTTTCTGTCCTCCCTGAGCTTGCCTTAGGACACCTGTGTCACCGTTTGACATGTGTACTGCCCCAGTCAAACTCCCCACCTGGCACTGTCCCCTGAGTGGGTCACGCCATAAAGTAATTTTTAAATAATTGATACCCTTATTATATTTATTTCAGGATCATGTTACAACTCTATTCAAGCATATAGATCATTTAAGCTAAGCAATTATTTTAGAGATATACTTTCAAGATAACTTAACCCAAAGTAATCAGGGTGGTAGAGAAATTTTAAAAAGACATATGCTGGGTTTTCTGTGTCTGCTAGCAAAGTGTTGCTTTTGAGTCTAGTGTAAATATTAGAGAGGAAATGAGAAAAGAAAGAGGGAAGGAGAAGGCAGGGAAAGGTTATCACATTGGATGCATTTTGGTACATCAAAAATGTCTTATTTCCTTTGACTCTCAATTTCACAGTAGTCCCACTGAATTCTTATAAAAGAAGCTTGAAAGTAATATATTTGACTGTCCTGAATACTGCAGTCTCTCCTTTCCCCTCTTATCCTCTGTGGGGGAGAAGGAGTGTAGAAGTGTCTAAGCAGTCTTCAACCTGGTTCGCTGACCTGAAATAATCATGAATCACTGAATGCTGCTGGGGATTGAGTGCCCAGTGTAATGGTCAGTGATAGTTCTTCAGCAGTCAGTCAGTGACGAGGGGAGGCCTTCAGAAAGAGAATGGGCTTTTGGTTTAATGACCTAATTGTATACTTGATATTGATAATTTAGAGATAAGATGCTCTAAGATAGTTTTTGGAAAAGGGACTGTGTGGGATCATTCTGATTTTGAACTCAGGAATGAGGATTTTATAGCCCCTTGGTTGTGGCTCTTGATCCATCCCAGGCTATCTGGGAGCTTTCAGGAATACCAGGCACAGATTCTCAGGTTGTTTTACTCTCACTACAGCTATAGTTAGGTCAGAGTCTTTGGATCTGTCTTTTGGCCAGGGTAGTACCACAGCTGGGGAAGAACCTGTGGCATAAGCCAGAGGTGAATCCTCTGCAATGAAGCAAGGAATCAACTTATGAGCAAAGCAAGAACTCTGGGTGGTAAGGTGGAAATGATTCTGGAATGGGGAAACTAGGTTCCTAGCTGGGCTCTGCCACTGTTTAAATGTGTAACTTGGGTGAAATAATTTCCCCTCTGTAGATCTCAGTTATCTTATACATGCAAAATGAGAAAACTGGATTAGGTTAATGTTTAAGGCCACACTTTCTCTCTAATATACACACACACATACATTCACCTCTATATATGTGTATGTGTATACACATTAAAAGTATATAAAATGTATATAAAAGTGGTTTTTTTTTGTTTTGTTTTTCAAATCCACAGAGCAGAATGTCTGAGCCACCACATGTACCTAGTAAACTTAGAATATGAAAAGAGGGAGCTGGCAGTTTCTAGATGCAACAAGAGCTTAAAACCCTCATCATATTCTTCTCATGAGGTCCAAATGTAGAAATACAGATAACCGCAGACATTCCGGCATGTGAATTCTGCCTTCAATTGAATCCCACCTTGTTCAAACAATTTCTTGGAAGGTTGTGGAGAACTTGTGTTCTGATCATACCTTTTGACACAAGAAAGGGTACCCTGTGCAGATGTCTTTCCTAGGTCTGCATGGCACTTTGAGTTACATTCAGTTTAAAGTTTGTAGTTCAGGTTAAATGAAATATTTTCAAATCTCAGCATGTATTACCAAAACAGCAATGAATCACTCAGAAAGTTCTATGCTCATTCTCACATGGGTTCCAATTACTGATTTAGCCAGCTGAGGGCACGCATTATGGTTTTTCAGCATATGATTTTTTATTTCTGGTGTTCTGATCATCCAGTAATTAGTGGATACAGATGAAATTACAGGCTGCTGCCACTGCCTCAGATGGTCAGGTTTTCAGGATGCCAACTCCCAGCTCCTCTGGAGTTGACATAAATATTATGGAAGCAAAAAATTATAGTCATTTGCAGGGAAATCATGTGTTTAATTGCCAAGCGAAGCAGAGGAAAAATAGCAAAAGCGCTCATCATATATCAGTTAATGTGAGCACATTATTGCATGTTGCAGAGGGGTCTAAAAGGACTTTTTAATAGCAAAATGAAAACAAAACTATTCTGAAAAATGCCATCTGTGAAGCCTCCAGATATGTCTGACTGGCTTATTTCCTTTCAAAAATAGTCCCTGCATTCCAAAAGCTGCTAATAATGAATGGAAATAACCACGGAGTAAAAATGGACCATGGTTGATGGAATGGGACTTAATGTAGGGAGTTGTTATTGAAATAAACAGAGAAAGGAATGTTCCACAGGCACATCTTGTGCAGATATTTGAATGTTTGCGGCAGATGGCACTTTAACACAACGTAAGACTCCTCAGATCCTACACACAGGTGGATATTTTTATAATTAATTTCAAAGTCGGAAATTTACTTTTAAAAGTATTTTTTTCTATTTCCCTTTTATGTTATTTGGTAGACTAGTTTCATTATATTTCTGTGTTGGATAGACAACTAATCATCACAGAAAACTTAACCTAATAATATGTTACATATTTTCTTCCCCTCTTTAAATTACAGATAAATTTGGATACTTCATCTGTTATTCTAAAAGCAAAGATAAAATTCTCACAGGGGTGGGGGGGTATTTTGTACACTGCTAAGTGATTAGCATAGTATAGTGGTCAAAGTCATGAATTTGTAAGTAAGATTGTGTGGTTTTAATCCCTGGTCTGCCACTTACAAACATGTGCCCTTGGACAAGTTTTTAATTTATATATACCTCAGTTTCCTGATCTGTAAAACAGAGGTTATTCCAGGACCTACCACATAGGTTTTGGTGAGAATTAAATGAGGCTATACACATGAAGTGATTAGCCTGATAGCTGGCATATATTAGTGCTCCATAAAATATAGCTTTTGAAATCTCTACATATCTGGTATAAATCCCGGTGTTAGCGCTCCTAAATAGCATTCCCATGGAGAAGTTAACTCAACCTTTCTGCATCCCCATTTTCTCGTCTGTCATATTGTGGTTAAAAAAACCTTCTCCACTGGGTTGTTCGGAAAGTAAATGAAATCATGTCCATAAAGCACTTAGTATAGTGTAGGGCATATAATAAGTACTCAATAAATATTAATACATGCTAGCTAAACAAAATATAACTGGAATTTTCTGTACACTAACAATATTATTATTGTTCCATATAATAGTAAATATTGCTATATTTAAATTGATAAAAAATTATACCAGTTACAGTGTGATCCTATCCCTTTCATGCAAAGACACCCACAAATAAAATCTTCAAAACCCCTGCACTTCCTTAGCACTTCATCTAGTTAGGTGTGTAGACTTATTTTTAAAATCTGACATGTAAAACATTCCATGGCCTTGTGTAATCGTACATGTCATTTAGGGGCATGCTAGTTTTAGAAGGCCACTCTGCTAATAAATGTAGTCCCTTCTTTCACTGAACTTCAACTGACACTAAAATATTATAAAATATTTAGATTTCATGTTTAAATAATAGTTGGAGAGAATATTTGGCTGGTTCATTTGAATGAATTCCAGAAGAATATTCTTGGGAACCAGGTCAACATTGAACAAGGAAACAAAATGCATGAAAGTTAAAACAAACAAACAAACAAAAAAACTGAAAAGGAGCAAGGGATTCCGTTTTCAGTGAATATCCCCTTTTTTTCCAGAGAAGATGAGCAACTAGCCACTGAGCCTTTGCCCAAGTTACCAGGTGGCTCAGTGAATTGGAATGGAGACAAATGTTAATACTGCACTATTTTGTTGCTGAGACAGTAACAGGCCAGTGATTCTGGGATCCATGGTGTCTACACTTACTTTCAGAGAACGAATTGTTGGCCCGTTCAGATGTGGATTAAATTACCCTTCCCAGGAGCCTATGGGTTCTCAGTACAAGGGAAGCTTGCTCACTTTTATGTGGTGAGCAATTGATTCTTGTTAAATTGTAATAAAAGTGTAGATCAATATTGTTTGAGGTCGATCATGTGGATTTAATATTAAAAGCATGTCGAATGACAAGACAGTTGTTTACAATCACCGAGACATATGCAACTTTTAATAGAAAAAATAGTGAATTAGAAAACTCTTGACTTTTGCCTGATAGGTATGTACAAGGGATAGTGATTCTTTGAGGTTTATCAGGGCACAGGAAAAAATGTTTCATCATCCTCCTCCTCCTCCTCACCATTATCACTGTCATCAGCATTAGCATCATTGTGACAGTAGTTTACATAATATCGCATCTACTAAGTACCAGACGGTGAATGTATAATACATATTTTAACTCATTTAATCCCGAAAACCATCTTTTAAGTTAGGTGCTATTATTCCCTTTTTATATATGTGGAAACCGAGGTACAGAGAGGTTAAGAGACTTATTCAAGTTTACATAGCTAGTAAATGGGGGAGCCAGAATTCCATGAGGATTCTTCTCTTTCCTGGGCCGTATGAATCTAGGTAAAGAAACCAGAGATATTTCTGGATATGGCACATGAATCCTAAGGAAGTTATGAAGCATTTCCCACCACATTTTCCACAACACTTTTACACACATTTACACAAACACATATGTGCGTGAACACACACAGGGGTTGTCTAACTTAAATTTGGGAACTTAGTGTTGGTCTTAAGGGGGGCTCTCAGAAGACACCCTAAGGGAATGAGGGAAGCAGGATTGGCAGGGGGATAAGCTATGCCAAGATGGGGTTTCAGGAGCTAGCCTCTGCCTGATCCCATGAGGCGTTCTGGAGTGTGAATGACACCCTGGAGTCTGTTGTGCTCAGACAAGGTGGCAGGACTGTTATATCCACACACCAGTCAGTCATGTGCCAGGAGACTTTCTCAGTGGGGTGTGGGTATAACCACCTATTCGTTATCTTTGCCTGAGGTAGTTCCCTCAAGGGTTAATCCTTCAGAGAATTGTGCAAGTGTAAGCCTTTAGCAGCCAATACCCACAGCAGCTGGGAGATGGGGATACCAGTTAGGTAAAGGGCATCTGGGGGACACACATATTTGAATCTGTTATAAGAGTGTAGCAGTATCTCACTACAGTTTGAGGGAAAGGAAATATACTTATGATTAGGTAATAAAGGTGAGGTCACTAAAAGGGTGTGCGTTCCTACCATTTACTCTTGCCATATGATTCAGAGATAGCTACATGAGTTGATCAGGACTACTCTAAGACAACTTCTCTGCCTGCATAGTAGGCTTGATTGTCAAACCCAAAGCAATCACAGGATAATTTATCAAGGTGATTTTTCTTGGCACCTACATTCCCACAAAGTGCCTTCTCTAGTTGGACAAAGAAAGTATTGACTTGCAATTGGTTGTGTTCTCAATATGTCCTCACGGGCCTCTTACTGGACATCCCTACCTTGAGCTTCCTCATCATGGAGATTGGTTAGTCTGACCAGAACAATGCACCCCTTGGCTGTTAAAATCTCCCTGTATGAAATGGATTCTGTTTATATTCAACATCTCTAATCTCCATCCTTTTGGATAATAGAAATAGTATTTCCTCAATCTTTCAGCTACACTCACTAAGCCCAACCATCAACTCTTGATTATCCTTGTACAGAGAGCAGGAAGGAAACCAGGTGGAAGTTCGTCTTCTACAGCACCTTCCTAGACAAAAACCCCACCCAGAAAGGCGCCTGCAGTGTGTGTCCCTTTTTCTAGCTGCCTCTCTGCTGGTCACTTGCTCAGTCCTCTTCTGCACACAGCCCAGCAGACTCCCCTTTCCCCCTCACCACCCTGGCAACCACAACCTAAGGGGCTTCCTTTCCCCTCCTGAGCCATGCAGGCAACCTGGGATGTACCCTGAGAAGAAACAAATTCTCTGAAATAACAGAAAAATGAAAGAGCTGGAGGACTGGGGGAGTTGTCTATGAGATTCATTTGTACTCTTGAAAATTGTTTTGCAGTTGCTTGGTTCTTATACAAATAAATGTTGCTTTCAAAAGTGCCTATACAATACCTGTTCCTGTCTCGTGAGCTGGTGTGTCCAAGAGGCCTGATGCCTGACAAATAAGTGTAATCTGGGTGAAAAACAAATGTAACCAAGGCCAGAGCAGTCTTGGTAATCTAGTAAGGGTCAAATTGAGTATTTCAGTGGCTTCGCTACACTACTGCAAGAGCCCCCGTTTCCTTTCCCAGCTCCTCTCCACCCTCTACCCAAACCACCTCCAAGAGCCCCAGCCAGTTTCCCAATATGTTTATGGGAACAATCCTCTCAGCAACCACATGGATTCTTCTGTTTTCATCCTTTCTGTCCTGGCACCCACCAGTGACTGTTGAGAGTTTTGATACCCACAAAGCCGCCAATAGTGTTAATACCTGTAACCTGTGATGTGCACAAAGATGTGCATAGTCTACTGTCCCCTGGAGCTGCTGGCTGTATCCCCCATCTTTGCAGAAGACATGACTCCTAATGGGATTTTGGACAAAGCTTTACTCTCTCAGCCTAATTTAAACCTCTATGTTGCCAATCAAGCCAGCTGCAGAGTGGGAGGAAGATAAACGGGATTAGTAATCTTAGTGCCCTGGGTTGTTGTAGAGATACATCATGCACACAAACACCCCCACCCACTCACAAATGTTTTTTGATATACCTACTATTCTAACCACTGGGATTAGCATTTTTTGGTGTTTTTCTAGTGGTGGAGGTGGACACAGATCAGTGAACAGCTATGTACATACAGATAGTTATAATTAAGATGACAACATATCATGGTTTGCACGGCAGTCCTGGTTTATACTTATCCTGGCTTAAGAATCAATAGGGCCCCCTTTCATTCATATCCAGAGTCCCAGTTTGGACACCCTAGTTATGATGTCTAAGAAAAAAAAGTTGGTAAGGGGATAAAGAGGGATAGAGGTGTTATTATAGATAGGTTAATCATGACAGGCACCTTGAGGAGGTGACATTTGAGCAGAGACCTAAAGAAAGGGAGAGTGAGTATTGGGGAAGAGAGGGAAGAGTGGGCACAGAAGTGTCCTCAGATAGGGGTGTACTGGGGGGTGGGGGTTCTAGTAACAACCAGGAAGCTGTTGAGTCTGAAACATAGAATATGAGAGGGAGAGAGTCAAGAGATGAAGAGAGAGGGAGAGCCACTGGCCAGGTTTCCTGATTAGGGAGATTTTTAGGAAAATTGAGATGGCACTTGGCAGGTACTTGTCCCTTTTCATGGAGTCTTCATATGGTCACATAACAGCCTAAACCTCGAGCTCAAAGCAAGATGCCAGTGGGACTGGCATAGGCGAAGGGGTGATCCTTTTCCCTTTCTTGAGCTGAAGCTCCAAAAAGAAATCTTATTCCTTTTCTCATTCTATTCCTGGAGTAATATGTTTATTATTATTTTTTATCCATTTCACAAATACCTTTAACACATCTGCTATCAGTCTAGCACACTTACTTGCTGGTGAAACAGCGGGGAACAAGAGGCCAACTCCCTCCCTGCCTCTACATAAAACACTGAAATTCAGGCAGTGATGAGTGCTTCAAGGAAAATTAAGCAGGATAATGTGACAGAAATTGATGGGGGAGGCTGCTCTGGGGAAGCTTTTTGAGGGGGTGATACTTGAGCCAAGGAAGACGCTGTCTCGCGTGGAGCTGGTGGAAGGGGACTGCAGAAGGAATAGGAAGAACCAAGGGCCCCGGGCAGGAGTGAGGCTGGGATATGGCTCCATGGTGCTGGTTGTCCTGCTGTTAGTTCTTCTCCCTTAAGTTCCACTAATTAGAAACACGATTGAATTTATTAATTTCTGTCTTCCTTACAAGTAAAAGAATGTTAAGGAGGAGATGTGAATTTGTTTCTGTTTCCTTCGTCTTAATACCTCATTGAGTGCACAATACAGAAATGACAGAGGACAGTGTCTCAGGATTAGTATCAACTTCATGTGTCAGAGCTTCCGTTCTTCTCTTGAATCCTTTATGCTATTTGTCAAGATTAATTCTCCTCTCGAAATCCATCAGAACCTATAAGCTTATTTCTGCATTTACTAGTACATCCTGCAGTTGGGTAAGCATTGGGCACTTTTCCAGATTTTGTGTTCTTATCTAACATTCTGCTTTATGAACTCCTGCAACTCCCCTTTTATAAGCCCAGAAACTTAGATGTTCTATATATATTATTTTATCAAAATAACCATGCACTACCTGACTGTTCTTCTCTACTCTGCTTAGAGAAGAATAGTAAACATAACAGCCAATTTTTTTTGACATTTACTATGTGTTTACACACATCATCTCATTTACCTTTCTCAACAACCCCACAAAGTAGGTGTTGTTATCTTCCCCACCCTCAGTTTTAGAGAGAACAAACTGGGGTTCAAGAAGCACTTCTCCAAGCTCAATCAGCTAATAAAGTGACAAAGCTGGGCTCGGCCTCTCATCTAGGCAACTTGAAAGCTTTAGCTCTAGAGCCATGGTGTCACCTTGTCTCAGATTCTTCCCTGCTTTTACCTCAAATTCTGCCACTTCTCTAAATGTCGTCCCCTTTCCATCTCTCAGATTTAAGAAGTACTAGTTACAAAATTAATCATTAAAATATGGTCTTATGATTGTGTCTCAAGGTATACTTAAATCTATCGTGGGTTACTTTTTTATATGTTTAAACCTCTTCTCTTCCAGCAGGACAAAGGGAAGAGAAGGTTATGTGTATTTTCCTATGTGCCTGAACACACCTAATGCATCTTGAGTGTAGTGGGCAAGAAATGCATATCCATGGATTTGATGAGAATTCAGATATTCTCTAGGATATTTCTTTAAAAAAACGGTATCATAGATGGGTCTATGTTCATTGGAGTAACAAGGACAGTGACACAATTCCAATGACTTGATTTGCAGTCTTGATTTGCAGGCATGAGATAGAGCCAGTCATGTTCTTTTCTCTCCGCAGCCACCACGAAACCCAAGGGTTGAACCAACAGATTCAGGCCCCTCCCCTTCATCATTGGGCAAAAGTGGCAGTGCACCCGATGGGTCATCTGACGTTCACCCCTCACCAGGGGGTGCAGCCTCTAAGCTCCTGTATAGCATGTTGGAGGTATATTCTTCAGGTTTGGATTCAGGTGGCTCCTCACATCCTGCCAGGATTTCACTGCATTCTTGACTTGGAATGTGTCAGAGATGGGTTCCTCTTTGAGGTAATTTTTTTCTCTTTCACAAGCAAGCAAACAACAAAACCCAAAAATATTTAGAATTTTGGAATCATAAAGATTAAAGAGATCAAGTTAGTGTCTGGCCCAATCCCCCCCACACACTTTGTAGGCAAGGAAACTGAGGCACAATGGGTGATGTCAGCAGTCATGTGCTTCAGCCTTGAACCCTTGAGGTACCACTAGTGAGCTCCTTACCTGGAACATGGGTGGCACTGTGAGGTGGGGGGTGGGACGCAAATGTTCCTCATTCTTGGAATTCAAATCTTGACGGTGCTAAGCAAAGAGCTTGAAGGGTAAAAGAGAGTGGGACAAAAAAAATTTCTCATATTTAATTCTAGGAACTTTAGGTTTCTGGGTTCAATATGCTGAAAGGCTACCAACTCTACCTCTTTCTGCAACTTTACTCTGAGTGCCACCGGAATAAATTTATCACTTCCTGCTCTTTGATACATTCTCCTCACATGGCTTCCAGGACTACCCACCCTTCTGGTTTTCCACCTACCTCACTGGCTTCTTCTTCTCAGTCTCCTTCCTCCTTTTTCTCTGTGACCTCCTCCCATTGGAGTGCTCAGGGTTGAGTCCCTGGTGTTCTTCTCCATCTATATTCTCTCCTTTGGTGTTCTCATCTGGTTTTATTGCTTAAAATGCCATCAATAGGACAGTGACTCTGGTCAAGATTCCTGAGCTTCAGATTCATTTATTCTACTATCCACTCAATAGCTCTACTTGGAAGTATAACAGAGATCTTAAATTCAACATGTTCCAAAAGTGAAGTCCTGGAACCATGTGATCTGGAAGCCCAAAGGGTGAGCAGTGGGGGTAAGAGGAAGGGAGGACTTCAGAGCCTGGTGGAGACCAGAGTCAGAACAAGAACAGGTGAGGGGCGGGTTGTAAGAGGGTGAAACCAGCTGGCCTTTTTAATAGTTACCATGGTGAACGGCTGACGGAAAGCAGTTAAGGAGAGGCGTGAACTCCTAATTGGAGTGTCCAATATGCTTATAATATCTCAAGGGAAAGCAATTCAGTGCTATAGATCTGAAAGTTTCTTCAGGCCAAAGTACTATTTGTGACAAACTCAGGGAGATTCTCCTCCTGGAAAAAGGGGTCACAATGGCTTCCTCAGTACCATGTGTTACACAGAGGTACAGTCTCAAGGAGCACCACAGTTTAGGGACCTTTCATGAACAAAGGATCAAAGTGCCAAAAATTTGGGGTCCCAGGAGTGTTTGAACAAGAATGTAACCTGGGTACAATAAAATTAACAATGATAATCATAAAAACAAACAAAATTTATCAAGCGTCTACAATATGGCAGTCTTTATTTTGAGTGCTTTACCTGTATTAAGTCATGTAATAATCATATTATGAGGGAGGCACGATTATTATCCCATTTTACTGATGAGGAAACCTAGGTACAGAGTGGTTAAAAAATTTGAACGGTGTCTACATAGAGTAAATAGCAGAGAAGGGAGTTGAGCTTAGGCAGTCTGGCTCCAGAGTCTACATTCTTATCTATGGTAGAAGATTTCAGTGGCATCTGACATTACCGGATTCAGTACAGCAACTACGTTTCTGAGGAAACTACTGATGGCTTCACATCAAGCACTACCAGTAGTGATACAGGAGGTACACAGGAGACTACTACCTCGGATGCGTATATTATCCCTTCTTCTCCTATGGCCACTGCATCTTCTAAAATGAAAACTGAAATGCAAAAGTCACCAATGCTACTGATAATGCATCCTTTGAACTTTAGTTGTATCAGAGGTGTCCATCACCTCTCATTAATTGTCTCATTAATACCACAGAAATTGAGACATTTCATGCCTTTCCAATTTCCTCTAATTGTGTTAATATTTGCTGCATCTCTCACTACTGGCTCAAACACAACAACTACTTCCAGTAATTATGACTGGAGGTCCCAAATCAAGCACTACTGATAATAATATAAGAACCACACACACAGCTCCACTTCAGAAACTTTTACTCCTTCATTGAGGCTGCCTTACCTTCCCTAACATGCAAAACAGAAATTGCAAAAATCACCAGTATTATCTCTCTTTCTCTCTAAATTGTGGCCACTAGACAAACATTAGCCAATGCAATAGCTACCATTGTAGGGAAATCTGCAGGAAGTCTTGCCATAAGCACCAGAAATCAAACTATGGTCCCATACCACCCACACAGCAGCCCTTACACTTGTCATAACAAGTATTTTCAGGAAGACGGAGTGTTCTCATGGCGGTTTGACTTCTCATATCCTGATTGGCCTCCCCTAGAAAAAGTGTTCCAAGAGACAGAAAGTTGAAGCTGCCAAGCTGTTAAGGTCTCATCCCAGATATTGGTGCAGTGTCTCTTCTGCCATATTCTATTGGTCAAAGCAGTCACAGGCCCACCTAGCTGCAAGAGGAGGGAAGACAGACCCCACCTCCTAATGGGAGAAATAGCAAAGAATTTGTGGCTATTTTTAACCATCACACCTCTACTCTCTCATCTCTCATTAAACCCACTTTGTTTTCCCTAAGGAACACAGCTGAAAAGCCAAGTGCTATTAAAATTACTTGTACCACAGAAAATATACTGCTATAAGAATGTCACTCTTAATTACACCAGACATCACACCAGCCAATGTACCCCCAGTCACTTTAGGGACAACAATTAAATAACTCACTTTAGAAATGGAAACTACAGGTTCATTTCAGCATCCTCTCTTATCCCATATTCTAGTGAGACTTTTCAGCCTCTACCACTTGCCCATTTACAAGAGAGATCACTGCACCCATGCTAACAAGTTCCTTCCTGAAAGGAAATATATTACAACTAATAATGGTATGCGAGAAAAAATTTTGCTCCAATGTCCGGCACATAATAATGTGGTCAGTTAACTGCCAACGACACAGGAGCACCTATTTTAGCACCTTTTTCTAAAGGAAAAACTATTAAAAGCCTCATTTCTTCACAGGAACTACAGATGTGGTTGTCACTCCAACAGTGTTCACTTCTGCTGTCTCTACCACAACCTCATTTGTCCTAAAAGATCCGTTGAAAGGTAAAAGAAAAGAACTCCAGTATGTTATTCCCCATGGCCTCCGTTTCATTTAACATGCCTCTGTCAGTACTGCATTACTGCTAGTTGTTCTCGTTTACTTTCAGCCCCTTCTGTGCTCTGCTATGTACTGTAGTAGGGCTAGGGCCCCAAAAGGTTTATATACCTAGAATTCCATGTCAGCTATCATCAGATAAGCTTTAAACTGAGGTATTGGCTGGAGATTGGAGGACAGGGGAGGGGAAGATGAGTGTCTTGTTAACTATGGTTTTTGGTTGTGTCTTGGCAGGAGCAGTAGAAACAGGGCATCGTTTTGGGCCCTCTGGGAAGTAGGTGCCAAGATGGAGTTAAAAGTACAAGAGATTTATTGGGGGTAAATGGAACAAGAATTGCAGGAAAAGCCTTCAGACAACAATGCTGATCTGACACTTCTGAAAGGACGAGGGCAAGGAAGATGGGGCAGGAAGTCAGTCAAACTGGGCTGCTGCTCTGAGACAGTTCTGGCCACGCAGCAGAGAGCTCTGGAGCACAGACGGCCCATAAGGGAGTCCCACAATGGGCAGAAATGACCAAACCCCAATTTCCCCCACTGTGTTCAGTCATTTTCTGTGGCTATGTGGGAAGAGCATGGCCTCAGTTCAAATGCTGTGGTGGAACCTAAAGGCACCGCAGCTGAAGGCTGGCAGCTAACTGCACTGCTCACAGGTGAACGACCAGGTCTTTCTTGAAAGGAGATCTGAGTAGTACACCTCCATGGCTGCCACCAACAGCATTGCCTGTGATGACCGTGGGGGTGAGGGCAGCAGTGGGTCCAGGCAAGCACAACTTGAAAACATTACCTTTTATTCTGGGCCAAAGAGTAGGTGTCCAAAACATGAAGAAAGGAACCTGGGAAGCCATGTGGGATGTCCCAGACCACTCTCTGCTGTTTCTGTGCTTCTTGATTGGTTGTGCCTCTTTATTGGTAACTCTTGTTCCTAGGTAAGGTCTCTGATACATGCTATCTGATTTAATAATACAACCCTGTTGTCAGGTCAGAAGCCATTTCACCTTTGCTTAAATATAATTGAAAAAACCAGTGCTTCCAGTTGTATGGCTATATGGATATAAGTGACATGCCCATAACTTCACTTCTGAACTCTCTGCTACCCCATCTGCTAGTGGGAACATCACACCTGTCCTAACACAACTAAAAAGGCAAATACTCTAGGATGTTGCAGTTTAGCTTCCTTGAACGGTAGACTCTGAGATAGAGATTTGTACCCAGGAGGTTTATTGGAAACTGTTTTGGCATCACCACCTGCTGGGCAAGATACCACAGTGTCCATTATTACAGTACTGCCAGTGCCAGAGAAAATATTACTCCATTATCTTTTTTTTTTTTTTTTTTTTTATGGATCCCTAACCATTTACTATTTTTCTTAGACTGAGCAATCATTTACTTGATGTTGTCAAGTCTTTTACTTAATTTCTTACAGGCTGTTAAAATACTCAAAGCATTTCTTAATTTAGACCTTTCTCCAAATATTTGACATGTCATTTTGCCTTAATTCTCTAGATATTCCTGGGTAAGATAATTTTTTGAGGGATTCTGGATTACCAGATATGTAGATCAACTCTCCACTTTTTCTAAGTGTGTGTGTTTGCTGGATCATGAAAAGAATTTACTTTCTTGGGGAAAACCAATAATGGATTGTTTCTAAGGGTTCTTACTAATGAATAGCGTTACGAGAGCTCCGTGCAAAGATGCAGGACACTTAGAAAACCCTGATACATAATTTTAATTAACTGTTGCAGTTTAAGCACTGAAGCCTGCTTGGTACAGCTTAGAATCCTTATTTAAAAGAAATACTTAGTGTTTGTTTTATTCCTTCAGCTTATGTGCCAGTTGGTGAAACTTCTTGAAATTAGTTAAAAATTGAGGGATTGGATGGGTACATCTAGATCATTGAGAATGGGCTTGAATAGTAAAAAAAAGTCTCTCCACCTATTAAATGATGCTATTTTTCAGGCCATCCCTGATACAAAATACAGAACTCTTAAAAAGAGTATAAGATAATTAGACTCAATTAAATGCAATTTTTGATGATCACAGTTGACATTTTATATCCTGGTTTCATTGGTATTTTTAGAAGTATATTGACTTCCCATTTTGACTATTGGATATTACACCAATACTACTTCATTTCTAGTCAAGTCTCCAAATTTATGGTCTGCAAGTGATGAGATTACTTTGGAAACATCTGTAAGAAAGTGATAAAGTGTATGAGGAAATTTGAAAATATAACATAGTAAACTCATGAAAATATGTCTAAGGTAACTTTATTATAAAAATCATGATAGTTCCTGTGACAATTCAGGATTTTCTTTTTAAAGATTAGGACTTAGTGTTGAGATTTCTGATGTGTTATTTGGCTGTTGCACAAATTAATATCTTCATGCTGGGAGAACACTAATGATGGCTTGATTTAAATTTTTTGTGATGGTTTGATTTTGATATTGGTTTGGTTTTAATTGTGATTTCATTTGTGGCTTCATTTAAATCACAAGGGAGGCCATGAGCTGTACAGAAAGTGTTTGGACTTTGGAATTACAGAGACTTGAGTTTGAATCTACCATTTACTAGTTGTGTGTCTTGGGTATGTTCCTTCACATTTCTTTTTTTTTTTTTTTTTTTAATCATCATTTTATTGAGATATATTCACATACCACGCAGTCATACAAAACAAATTGTACTTTCGATTGTTTACAGTACCATTACATAGTTGTACATTCATCACCTAAATCAATCCCTGACACCTTCATTAGCACACACATAAAAATAACAAGAATAATAATTAGAGTGAAAAAGAGCAATTGAAGTAAAAAAGAACACTGGGTACCTTTGTCTGTTTGTTTCCTTCCCCTACTTTTCTACACATCCATCCATAAACTAGACAAAGTGGAGTTTGGTCCTTATGGCTTTCCCAATCCCATTGTCACCCCTCATAAGCTACATTTTTATACAACTGTCTTCGAGATTCATGGGTTCTGGGTTGTAGTTTGATAGTTTCAGGTATCCACCACCAGCTACCCCAATTCTTTAGAACCTAAAAAGGGTTGTCTAAAGTGTGCGTAAGAGTGCCCACCAGAGTGATCTCTCGGCTCGTTTTGGAATCTCTCTGCCACTGAAGCTTATTTCATTTCTTTTCACATCCCCCTTTTGGTCAAGAAGATGTTCTCCGTCCCACGATGCCGGGTCTACATTCCTCCCCGGGAGTCATATTCCACGTTGCCAGGGAGATTCACTCCCCTGGGTGTCTGATCCCACGTAGTGGGGAGGGCAGTGATTTCACCTTTCAAGTTGGCTTAGCCAGAGAGAGAGGGCCACATCTGAGCAACAGAGAGGCATTCAGGAGGAGACTCTTAGGCACAAATATAGGGAGGCCTAGCCTCTCCTTTGCAGCAACCGTCTTCCCAAGGGTAAAACTTATGGTAGAGGGCTCAACCCATCAAACCACCAGTCCCCTATGTCTGTGGTCATGTTAGCAACCATGGAGGTGGGGTAGGCGAATACCCCTGCATTCTCCACAGGCTCCTCAAGGGGGCACTACATCTTTTTTTTTTTTTCCTTGTTTTTCTTTTCTTTTTTTTTTTTTTTTAACTTTCCCTTCTTTTTTAAATCAACTGTATGAAAAAAAAAGTTAAAAAGAAAACAAACATACAATAAAAGAACATTTCAAAGAGACCATAAAAAGGGGGTAAGAAAAAGACAACTAACCTAAGATAACTGCTTAACTTCCAACATGTTCCTACTTTACCCCAAGAAAGTTACATAATATAGCAACATTTCTGTGAACTTGTTCCTACTATATCCATCAGAAATTAACAGACCATAGTCATTTCTGGGCATCTCCAGAACGTTAAATAGCTTATCTGTTCTTCTTGGATTATTGTTCCCCCTTCCTTAATTGCTCTCTACTGCTAGTTCCCCTACATTCTACATTATAAACCATTTGTTTTACATTTTTCAAAGTTCACATTAGTGGTAGCATATAATATTTCTCTTTTTGTGCCTGGCTTATTTCGCTCAGCATTATGTCTTCAAGGTTCATCCATGTTGTCATATGTTTCACCAGATCGTTCCTTCTTACTGCCGCGTAGTATTCCATCGTGTGTATATACCACATTTTATTTATCCACTCATATGTTGAAGGACATTTGGGTTGTTTCCATCTCTTGGCAATTGTGAATAATGCTGCTATGAACATTGGCGTGCAGATATCTGTTCGTGTCACTGCTTTCCGATCTTCCGAGTATATACCGAGAAGTGCAATCGCTGGATCGAATGGTAGCTCTATATCTAGTTTTCTAAGGAACTGCCAGACTGACTTCCAGAGTGGCTGAACCATTATACAGTCCCACCAACAATGAATAAGAGTTCCAATTTCTCCACATCCCCTCCAGCATTTGTAGTTTCCTGTTTGTTTAATGGCAGCCATTCTAACCGGTGTTAGATGGTATCTCATTGTGGTCTTAATTTGCATCTCTCTAATAGCTAGTGAAGCTGAACATTTTTTCATGTGTTTCTTGGCCATTTGTATTTCCTCTTCAGAGAACTGTCTTTTCATATCTTTTGCCCATTTTATAATTGGGCCGACTGTACTATTGTCATTGAGTTGTAGGATTTCTTTGTATATGCAAGATATCAGTCTTTTGTCAGATACATGGTTTCCAAAAATTTTTTCCCATTGAGTTGGCTGCCTCTTTACCTTTTTGAGAAATTCCTTTGAGGTGCAGAAACTTCTAAGCTTGAGGAGTTCCCATTTATCTATTTTCTCTTTTGTTGCTTGTGCTTTGGGTGTAAAGTCTAGGAAGTGGCCGCCTAATACAAGGTCTTGAAGATGTTTTCCTACATTATCTTCTAGGAGTTTTATGGTACTTTCTTTTATATTGAGATCTTTGGTCCATTTTGAGTAATTTTTGTGTAGGGGGTGAGGTAGGGGTCCTCTTTCATTCTTTTGGATATGGATATCCAACTCTCCCAGCCCCATTTGTTGAAAAGACCATTATGGCTCAGTTCAGTGACTTTGGGGGCCTTATCAAAGATCAGTCGGCCATAGATCTGAGGGTCTATCTCTGAATTCTCAATTCGATTCCATTGATCTATATGTCTATCTTTGTGCCAGTACCATGCTGTTTTGGCAACTGTGGCTTTATAATAAGCTTCAAAGTCAGGGAGTATAAGTCCTCCCACTTCGTTTTTCTTTTTTAGAGTGTCTTTAGCAATTCGAGGCGTCTTCCCTTTCCAAATAAATTTGATAACTAGCTTTTCCAAGTCTGCAAAGTAGGTTGTTGGAATTTTGATTGGGATTGCATTGAATCTGTAGATGAGTTTGGGTAGAATTGACATCTTAATGACATTTAGCCTTCCTATCCATGAACATGGAATATTTTTCCATCTTTTAAGGTCCCTTTCTATTTCTTTTAGTAGAGTTATGTAGTTTTCTTTGTATAGGTCTTTTACATCTTTGGTTAAGTTTATTCCTAGGTACTTGATTTTTTTAGTTGCTATTGAAAATGGTATCTTTTTTTGAGTGTCTCTTCAGTTTGTTCATTTCTAGCATATAGAAACATGACTGACTTATGTGCATTAATCTTGTATCCTGCTACTTTGCTAAATTTGTTTATTAGCTCTAGTAGCTGTATCGTCGATTTCTCAGGGTTTTCTAGATATAAGATCATATCATCTGCAAACAATGACAGTTTTACTTCTTCTTTTCCAATTTGGATGCCTTTTATTTCTTTGTCTTGCCGGATTGCCCTGGCTAGCACTTCCAGCACAATGTTGAATAACAGTGGTGACAGCGGGCATCCTTGTCTTGTTCCTGATCTTAGAGGGAAGGCTTTCAGTCTCTCACCATTGAGTACTATGCTGGCTGTGGGTTTTTCATATATGCTCTTTATCATGTTGAGGAAGTTTCCTTCAATTCCTACCTTTTGAAGTGTTTTTATCAAAAGGGATGTTGGATTTTGTCAAATGCTTTTTCAGCATCTATTGAGATGATCAATTGATTTTTCCCTTTCGAGTTTTTAATGTGTTGTAATACATTGATTGTTTTTCTTATGTTGAACCATCCTTGCATGCCTGGAATGAACCCCACTTGGTCATAGTGTATGATTTTTTTAATGTGTCTTTGGATTCGATTTGCAAGTATTTTCTTGAGGATTTTTGCATCTATATTCATTAGGGAGATTGGCCGGTAGTTTTCCTTTTTTGTAGCATCTTTGCCTGGTTTTGGTATTAGATTGATGTTAGCTTCATAAAATGAGTTAGGTAGTGTTCCATTTTTTTCAATGTTTTGAAAGAGTTTGAGTAAGATTGGTGTCAGTTCTTTCTGGAAAGTTTGGTAGAATTCCCCTGTGAAGCCATCTGGCCCTGGGCATTTATTTGTGGGAAGATTTTTGATGACTGATTGGATCTCTTTGCTTGTGATGGGTTGGTTGAGGTCTTCTATTTCTTCTCTGGTCAGTCTAGGTTGTTCATATGTTTCCAGGAAATTGTCCATTTCTTCTACATTATCCAATTTGTTGCCATACAATTGTTCATAATATCCTCTTATAATTTTTTTAATTTCTTCAGGATCTGCAGTTATGTCACCTTTTTCATTCATTATTTTGTTTATATGGGTCTTCTCTCTTTTTGATTTTGTCAGTCTAGCTAGGGGCTTGTCAATCTTGTTCATCTTCTCAAAGAACCAACTTTTGGTGATATTTATCCTCTCTATTGTTTTTTTGTTCTCTATGTCATTTATTTCTGCTTTAATCCTTGTTATTTCTTTCCTTCTACTTGGTTTAGGATTGGTTTGCTGTTCATTTTCTAGCTTCTTCAGTTGATCCATTAGTTCTTTGATTTTGGCTCTTTCTTCCTTTTTAATATATGCGTTTAGTGCTATGAATTACCCCCTTAGCACTGCTGTTGCTGCATCCCATAGGTTTTGGTATGTTGTGTTCTCATTTTCATTCGTCTCTATATATTTAGCAATTTCTCTTGCTATTTCTTCTTTAACCCACTGATTGTTTAGGAGTGTGTTGTTTAACCTCCAGGTATTTGTGAATTTTCTAAGTCTCTGATGGTTATTGACTTCTAATTGTATTCCATTGTGGTCAGAGAATGTGCTTTGAATAATTTCAATCTTTTTAAATTTATTGAGGCTTGTTTTATGTCCCAGCATATGATCTATTCTGGAGAAAGTTCCGTGAGCACTAGAAAAGTATGTGTATCCTGGTGATTTGGGATGTAATGTCCTGTATATGTCTGTTAAATCTAATTCATTTATCAGATTGTTTAGGTTTTCAATTTCCTTATTGGTCTTCTGTCTGGTTGATCTATCTATAGGAGAGAGTGATGTGTTGAAGTCTCCCACAATTATTGTGGAAACATCAATTGCTTCCTTTAGTTTTGCCAGTGTTTCTCTCATGTATTTTGTGGCACCTTGATTGGGTGCATAGACATTTACGATTGTTATTTCTTCTTGCTGAATTGCCCCTTTTATTAGTATGTAGTGGCCTTCTTTGTCTCTCAAAACAACCCTGCATTTGAAGTCTATTTTATCTGAGATTAATATTGCTACACCTGCTTTCTTTTGGCTGTGGCTTGCATGAAATATTTTTTTCCATCCTTTCACTTTCAGTTTCTTTGTGTCCCTGTGTCTAAGATGAGTCTCTTGTATGCAACATATTGATGGTTCATTTTTTTTTGATCCATTCTGCGAATCTATATCTTTTAATTGGGGAGTTTAATCCATTTACATTCAATGTTAAAACCGTGAAGGCATTTCTTGAATCGGCCATCTTATCCTTTGGTTTATGTTTGCCATATTTTTCCCTCTCTCTATTAATATCCTTTATTGTACCCATACCGAATCTCTTTAGTACTGAACCTTTCTCCAAGTCTCTCTGTCCTGTCTTTGTTTCTCTGTCTGTAGGGCTCCCTTTAGTATCTCCAGTAGGGCAGGTCTCTTGTTATCAAATTCTCTCAGCATTTGTTTGTCTGTGAAAAATTTAAGCTCTCCCTCAAATTTGAAGGAGAGCTTTGCTGGATAAAGTATTCTTGGCTGGAAATTTTTCTCACTCAGAATTTTAAATATATCGTGCCACTGCCTTCTCGCCTCCATGGTGGCTGCTGAGTAGTCACTACTTAGTCTTATGCTGTTTCCTTTGTATGTGGTGAATTGCTTTTCTCTTGCTGCTTTCAGAACTTGCTCCTTCTCTTCTGTGTTTGACAGTGTGATCAGTATATGTCTCGGAGTGGGTTTATTTGGATTTATTCTATTTGGAGTTCGCTGAGCATTTATGATTTGTGTATTTATGTTGTTTTGAAGATTTGGGAAGTTTTCCCCAACAATTTCTTTGAATACTCTTCCTAGACTTTTACCCTTTTCTTCCCCTTCTGGGACACCAATGAGTCTTATATTTGGACGTTTCATATTATCTATCATATCCCTGAGGTCCATTTCGATTTTTTCAATTTTTTTCCCCATTCTTTCTTTTATGCTTTCATTTTCCATTCTGTCATCTTCCAGGTCACTGATTCGTTGTTCAACTTCCTCTAGTCTTGTACTATGAGTGTCCAGAATGTTTTTAATTTGGTCAACAGTTTCTTTAATTTCCATAAGATCATCCATTTTTTTATTTAGTCTTGCAATGTCTTCTTTATGTTGTTCTAGAGTCTTCTTGATTTCCTTCATATCCCGTACTATGGTCTCATTGTTCATCTTTAGTTCTTTGAGTAGCTGCTCTAGGTGCTGTGTCTCTTCTGGTCTTTTGATTTGGGTGCTTGGGCTTGGGTTATCCATATCGTCTGGTTTTTTCATATGCTTTATAATTTTCTGTTGTTTTTGGCCTCATGGCATTTGCTGAACTTGATAGGGTTCTTTTAGGGTTTGTAGACCTATTGAAGTCCTTATCTCTAATTTATCAGATCTACAGCTTCGTGGAGTACACTTTCTCTAACTAACCAGCAGGTGGCGTCCACGAGCCACCTGTTCTCCACAAGCCAGCTCTCCCCTGCTTAGCCTTTTTTTTGGTGAGTGGGGGAGTGAGTCTTGTGGGGCCCAATTGGTGTACCAAGCTTGCGTGTGTAGTTGGTGTTGCCTGCCCTGTATGTGGGGCATGTTTCTGGGCAGTTGGGGAGGGGGGGGTGGCCCTAACAATCAAATCTCCCTGATGATCCTAGAGTTTTAAAGCTGCTGCAATAATCTATTCCTTCAGTTCAGTCCTGCCACAGTTTGTTTCTGCCACTGACCCACAAGTCTTTGGTATTGGCGTATGGCTCCTGAGACTTGCAAGTGGGCCCCTCCTCCAGGCCGTGCACCCCGGGTCCTCTGTTGAGGGATGACTGTGCTATGTCACAGGTGAGTGCCGTCCCCCAGGGCAGTTCTGGGCTGCTGAGCTGTGTAGGGAGGCTCCCAGTCTGCTGAAATGATGGCTGAATGGGGCTTTGTTAATTCACACTGTTCCACCTTCCCAGCTCTGGGACAATCAGCTGAGGTTGCAGGGAAGGCTAATGTCCACGCCCAATTTTGTGGTGTGTGCCTGTTATTTGAAGCACTTCCATCACACTGGGTTGTCTGGGGCAGCTCTGGGCTATGGGGCTGGCGATGGGCAGGAGTGTTTCCTGTCCACCAGGATGGTGGCTGTGAGCGGACACCCCCCTTTTCTTGGGAAGTTGTGGTGTTTAGTGAATTTTCTCAGCCACTGGATTATTGCCTTTTGTCTCAGAGCTCTCTTAGTTCTGCTCTTGACTTGACGTGCCCAAATTGCAATTCTTTGAAGCTTTCTGTATTGGGCTTCTTAGAGTAATTGTTTTAGAAAAAGAAAAAAGGATTAAAAAAAAAAAAAAAAAAAGGAAAAAAAAAAAATGGGCCCTCCTCAGAGATCTAATGGGTTATTGAAATGCTAATAGACAAAGCAACCAGGGCCATTAAGGAAAGGTCCACAGGGTAGAGAGATCAGCTTTTCTTCGGGATTTGCATATGCGCCTCAAGGCCTGAGCTCCGCCCTTCCCCTTTCTATGTTCACCAGAACTCCAAAAATCCTCTGCTTTTATTTTGGAGTTTTTCGTGTTATTTTTTTTTTTCTATGCCTGTCTCCTCTCTGCTGGGCTGGCAGCTCTCAGATTCTCTGGTGTCTGGTCTCAGTCTATCTATGGTTGGAGTTTGAATCAGTAGAATGAGTTTCCGAGAAGGGCTACCACTGCAGTTCTCCCTTCTCCTTCCCGGAGCTGGCAGCCCCTCCTCCCACGGGACTGAGCCTGGCAGGGAGGGGCGCGGGTCCCCTAGCCGCAAAAACTTACAGATTTCGCTGATCTCAGCAGTTCGACATTTTCATGAGTGTTGTATGAAGTATGCCCAAAGACAGATTGCTCTGTGGTGTCCAGTCCACGCAGTTCCTGGCTTTTTACCTACTTTCCTGGAGGAGTAACTAAAACTTACAGCTCACCAGTCAATTATCTTTTTCAAAGACAAAATCTGACCTCGACTACCTCATTTTCGACAGACATCAGAGAAGACCCTGAAGAGCTATCAATCTACCCTCAGTTACTGAGGGTCTCACTTTCAGCACATTTATTGTAGATATCAGCACCAGCCCCTCTACGTTCACTTCTGGAACCAATAACATCCTCTTTAACTTCGGTCTCTAACATCCCCAAAGAACTATAAGTGAAGGGCAGATATTACTGCATTATGTCTATTTTGACCTCTCTATGCAACACCTACTTCATCTCAAAAGACAATTTTGAAAATATTATGTCAAAGATATGCAGGGAGACAAAAACCAGGTGTATGCTGTGTATTAAAAATTGCTTTAATATATGCTCTCATTGGACATCACAGAAACAACTAGCACAGCCACATAACAGGCAACTTCAGAAGGTATCACTGCAATGGAAAAACCAGAGCTCTACCTCTTCCACATCTTCCGTTTCCATCGTCTAATTTGAGAAGTAATTTGGAGAGAACTACACTTCTGCTTCCAATGTTAAAGCTGAACCAACATAAGCAGCCATTCTAGGAAAAAAACACTTAAAATGCTGCTCTTCCATCTGGACCTGTGCAGACTATAATCTTAGTTACTTTAGATGCAGTAAAAACCCCAGCAGCTGTAACTGATTCGATAATTTCTAATTTCAGCTGCAGTCATTAAAGATGCACCGTCAATTTTATCTAATAAAGAAACAAATATTAGACATTCTTTTGAATATTGTATTTAGGAGATACCTTTTCTGTTTGTGATTTTGCAAGCTAAGAGATGATATGCAAGCACTGTGGTAAAAAACTTTAGATTGGTGGAGTGTGAATGTACCAGAGAGACCTGGCCGAAAGTAGTAGGAAGATAATTTTTAATAGAAAAAAAAAACAAAACAATGTCTCCAAAGCACAAAAGATATATTCATTTCAACCTCACCTAGAATAGACCCCCAAAACTATCTTTAGTTCTTTTCCTTCCTAATCCTACTTCCTTACTCCCCTAGTGGTGCTCTCTGGAATCATTTCCCACCCAGACCACTTGTACTCAAATTCCTGTCTCAGTACCTACTCCAGAGGAAACCTAAACTAGGTTAGTTCTTGTCAGAAGTGATTCTAGGAAGCAGACCCTCAGGATGGGATTCTGGAAACAAGGAAAACAAGGTCCCAGAAGGCCACCAGGGCCCCATTGCTGGTAAATGTGCTGTGATAACCCCAGCACACTATAACATTGGAATTTTCAGGACTCATACCTGTAATGGATCGGGATAAGGTACAGTTGGAAAGGGATGCACTGACTTAGATAAACTAGTGCTGGAAATCTATGGGGACAATGGTAATTCAAAGGAAATGGAGTTGGTTGGCTGTTATTAATAGCCATAGAAGCCCTGAAGGAAGAAAATAGCAGGTTTAGGTCAGCCAACTCAGAAGCCAGAAGGCCTCCATGACAGTGTTTATAAAGACAGCTCCTGTAGCCAAAAGGAAGACTATGCTGAAAACCGGGCTGCAGATTTGATTGGGAGAGTGGTGGAGTTACAAAAGAGGCCGAATCCAATGCTCTGGAAAATCTAAAGTCAGGGATTTGATAGGAAAGGAGTGGGACTCTTTGACTTGGAATGGGTTCATTTGGGGATGTACTTGAAAACCTCAAATCCCAGATCTTCCTGAATCTCCTGGGCTGTTAGAGGAAGCAGCCTTCAATTCCGTCAAAGACTATGCAAAGGCCTTACCTGAGGGAATTTCCTTTAAAAAGATGCTTTACCCCCTCAAGATCAGCTCCCTCCTTCTCTCTTTGCTTATAGATCAAGATCAAGTCTCAGCATGGTCTGATTGAGAAACTACTGCCCCTGCTATGGGAGTAAAGGGATTATTTGCCTAAAGAGCTGCAGGTCTGGCTAATAGGTGCCAGCAAAACTGGGAGAATATGCCTGGGACTGGAACCTGAGGGCACCGGACCAAGGAGGGCAGGATATAAGGCTCACCATAGTTGATACGGGTACACTCTCTAATGACTTAGAATTTAACATCCTGCCAAGGACGCCTGGAGCCAGTCCTAAAACCCTGCAGGAATGTCTCCTTGAAGCTTGAGAACATGGATAGCCCACAGTAAATGAGCTGGATATGCCAGAATTGTCTTGACACTATTGAGGAAAAGGTCAAAAGGCTCAGAGAAGTAGCTATGTTAGAAGAGATTTATTATGCAAAACCAGAGAATCCTTGGGGGAAACAGCAGACACTCCCTTCTCTAAAGTACTAGGAACGTGCTCCAGAGGGAGTCATTGGCGTTGTCGAGAAGCTCAGTGGTGGCTGTCCTTGCAGGCCAGGCTTGGTCTATGGAACTGGGCTCTCCAGTGTTGAGATCGCCAATTGGCCAGGTGGTGCACTTAGCACTCAGGGACATGGTAGATGAAAGTGCCATATGGACAAAAGGGCTGGTTAGTAAACAGGGGCCTTGGCCTGCAGGGATCTGTAGCTGTGACCACTGGGCCAATGACCCATGTGCAGCTGAAAAAGGCAGTTTGATTTAAATCACCAGAAATACCAACAACTGGCAAGCAGAAAGTAATGTCAGCTGCAGCAGTGGCAAGTTCGGATCCCTTGCCCTGTTTCCTGTTTGGGGCCTGTTTCAGGGCCTCAGAGTGTGCCCTTGAGATGTCTGCTCTGTCTTCTCCCTGAGAAGGGAGTTGGCCTAAAGACACACATCTTCTCTGTTGTACATCTGGTCTCTAGGAGGGTGTCAGCCTCCCTGGATTATTGGCAAAGGATCCCCAATTTTTATTGCAGAATCTGGGAGGGATTTTGAAATCCTGAATAATGGGTTGGCTTAGCAAAGGGATTTATTGGCTTACAGTTTAAGAGGCTAGAAGGCTCTTAAATTCTTCAGAACCCTTTTTTAAGAACCTCCTGTATTTCAGGCTCGGTGGCAGGTTCTGGGAATGCAGGATGAATAAGACACAGTCCCTACCTTTAAGGAACTAACATTCTTGAGGGGAAGACAGACTTATGAGAACACAGGGGAAGGATCCCATACAGAGTAGGTTAAGGTTGGGGGAATTATATGGAAAGATCAGGTAGATTTAGTATCTTTTCTCTGAGGGATTTAGGGAGAAACCATGTACTATGAAAGAGTGCTTCTCAGATTTTAATATGCATAGGAAGCACCTGGGGATCTTGTTAAACTGGGGATTCTGCTTCTGCAGGTCTAGAGTAGGGTCTATGATCCTGCATTTCTAAGAAGCTCCCTGCCGATGCTTCAGATCATGGACCAGACTTGAGGACCTGGCCTTAACGGACAGAAGATGAGAGTCAAGGTGTGCCCCTCCTCCCACAATCTTTCTTCTCACATCGTGTATTAAAAAAGCTCAAAGGTCAGAAATTTCCAGATTTCTTTTGATTCCAATATTTAGATTGAAGAGTGAGAGGGGCCAAGTATTCACTTGCTCATTTCTTGACCTGTTCTTGCAATTGCTGATGTGAATTTGGGATATCATAAATATCCAAACAGGGACACCTAAGAAAAAAATCCTGAACCAAAAAACTATCACCTTAATGCTTTCAGTATTCTCAGCAGTCACTAAGATTCTAGCAGTATATCTAGCTGATCCAGCAAGCTGTTTTAGAGATTTCAGAAAAGCAATTGCCCTTTTTGGTCTGTCTTCCCTAAATGCCTCCCCCACCACCACCTCAGAGCTTGATTCTGGTGAAATTAAGAGCAAGTAAATAGAGGCTGAGAGAGACTGATGAAGGCATTCTCAAATTCAGTGGTTTTCACACCTGCCTGTACATTGAGGAAGTTTAAAAATATGCTAATTCCGAGTCCCACACCAGAGATTCTGATGGAACTGGGATGGGGTCCAACCTGAGCACTGGAATTTTTATAAAGGACTCCAGGTGATTCCAATATACAGCCATGGCTGAGACCCAGTGCTAGGTTACAGCGATGATGTGATATGCCTTGAAAAGTACATTCTGTAATATTTTTGACCAATTGACAAATGTGATGCTAAATACATGGAAGACTTGGAACTCAAGTGTCACTTTGATCCCTTCTTAGGCTCACCAAACACAGGTTTTCTAGGGCTATTTTAAGACTTTTAAATACTAGAGACAGTGGAATTCCCACTCCATCTCATGGCAAACATATTAAAATGCAACCACATCCCACATTAGCTCTGATATTTAATTATGAGTTGAATTGTAGTAATTATTAATTTCTTAGTTTTAAAATTTTGCAGTCATTACTTTTTAAATTTCCTTTGGGACCAGGCCTCAAACATTATAGAAGACCCTTGAAGTTTGTTGGCACTGATGATAACACCATCCTTAGCACAACTCCCTAGAACAGTGGGGCACACAGAAAGGACTTCTTCATTTCCCTGCACTGCCTCTCTATGAATTTGCACTGAGTCTCAGTCTTTGCTCAAACCAGCCTCAGATGAGAATTTTCCCAGCCCTAGCTAAATAAACTGTCTGGCTTAGCTGCTAGCCATTGTGGATAAAGATAACAGCCTTGCCCTTGGCAGCTCACTTGCAGGCACCCAGAGTTCTTTGCTACAAAGCTGACCCAGCAGCTACTTACAGGACTCTGTAACAAGCTGGGGCAGGAACCATAACTGTCTCCCACTGGCTGCCAGTCAGTAATGACAGAGTAGCTTTCACCTGTACAGCTGGAGGCACAACTTCCAACAGTTGGCCCCAATCTGTCAGCAAGGGCAGATGGCTCGCCTGGGGCCCCATCTGAGGGTGCAGAGGTATGGAGAGATTGCTCTGCTGGGTTCTTGCTTTGGCCCCCTTCCTGATTCTGCTGGGGCTGAGTAGTGATTAAGGAAGCAACACCTGGGTAAGGAGGCGGTGGCTTACAGGGAGAACTTAGAAAGACCTCAGCCTCATAGGATAAGATAGGTTTACAATCTTACTCTCACTGAGGCTAAATGGGGCAGGATTGCCCCTTCCTTATACTATCACGGACCTCTCAGCCTGCCTGATTTTTTCCCTTCAAGGCTGTACCTGATCATCATTTTAACCTGTTTTCAATCAAAATTGTGCAAGGGAACAGATAATTTACTAAAGAAGAAACCTGAAAGATTAACAAGCCTTGAAGAGAAAATCAAACTCATGAGTAAGCAGAAAGGTATAAGCAAATTAAAACAACAATAAGGCAACCCTTTACACCAGGGGTTTCCAACGCTAGTTGTATATTAGAATCACCTGGAACGATTTTTAAAAACCCAACCTCTTGGAACTCTGTTTTATGTGCAATTTTTTTTGTATGAACTTAAAACTTCTTTAAAAGTTTATTTAAAAACAAAACAAAACAAAAACAAACAAAACCCAACCTTTTGGGACGAAGACCAAAACCCAAATGCTCTGGGAGATTCAGATCTAAACATTCTGGGTGGGGCTTGAACACTGGTTTTATTTAAAAGTTCCCCAGGTATTTTCTCATATATTGCACAGCCAGAATTCAGGACCTGTTATACTGGCAAAAAGTAAAAAGCTGTGTAAGTGCTGGCAGAGATGGCAGTGCCAGAGAGCAATCTGGCACTACTTGGTCAAATTAAGGACACGCATATCAGAGACTCAGCAATTCTGCTCCTAGGTATGTATACAAAGAAATTTTTCTTCTGTTCCATCCGGGGACTTGGACAAGATGTTTATAGAGAACAGAAGCTGGAAACAACCTAGGTACCCACCTGGGTGAGTGGATGCTTCAGTGGGATGGGTCTTAAAAGCACAGTGCTTAATGAAAACAGCAAGAAGCCGAGTGAGATAATACAAAAACTTTGCATGAATTGAAAACACATGATCCTAAAACATTCATATAAAACATGGTAACATGATCCTAGGAAGGCAATCCTATTATCATGCCCATTTTACATTCATATAAAAACATTCATATAAAACATGGTAACATGATCTATAAAAGCAATCCTATTATTCATGCCCATTTTATGATTCAAGAAATGGAGGCACAGAGAAGCAAAAGAGCTTGCCCAAGGTCACAAAGATAATTAGTTAAGGCAACAAATCTCAGGCCATCTGATGCCAGAGACTGTGCTCTCAGTCACCAGCTTTGAATGCTTCCTCTTTGACTCAAGCTGGAACTCTAAGGCCACACCACCAGCAAAGGGGTTTGCAGAGTCTGTGGCACCTGTCAGATGACGCCCTGTCAGAAATGTCCACCTGCTACTCCCCAGCCTGTGGATATGATAGGTTACACGGAAAAGGGGGATTAAGATTAAAGATGGAGTTGAGGTTGCTGATCAGCTGACCTAAAAAAAAAGGAAGAGTATCTCGGATTGTCCGGGAGGGCCCAAGTTAATCATAAGGGTCCTTAAATGTGGAAGGAGGCAGAGGGGTCAGAGTGATGTGATGAGAGGAGGGCCACAGGCCAAGAAAGAGGACCACAGGCCAAGAAATGCAGGCAGCTCTAGAAGCTGGAACAAGCATGAAAATGGCTTCTTCCCCGAGCCTCCTGAAAGGAACATGGTCCTGCTGACACCTTGATTTTAGCTCAGAGAAACCTGTGAACTAAACCTTCAGAACTGTAAGATAATAAATTTGTTTTACTTCTTTAAAAAAAAGACTACATCAACACACATTAAATTGTGTAAGGTGGAGGAGAATGGAAACAAGATGTGGAGATAACGGTGAATAAATAAGAGCAGGTGAACTGAGGGTTAAGAGTAGCTCAACCGTCTGCACTTAAATTAGAAGAAAAGAAATTAAATATGTGGGGACAGTAGTAAGTCACTAACAGAACAAAAGGAGTGAGCACACAAGGAGACAACCTCAGGACAGTCCCATTTGAGGCTAACTACAAGATCCACAGGAGACAAGAAGAGTGCCCTTGAAGCAGAAGTGGCCAGTTCAAGCCAGTTTAAGCCGCTTTTAGGTACATAATTGACAACTCTGGCCCAGGCCCTAAGGGCTTGAAAATTTAGGTGGAAGGAGCTCAATGAGGCTGAGGCTTTCCTTTGGGAATGGCTACTTTTGAATAGGTAGAAGAGGGTGGACATCCAAAGCAGTGCAAAGGAATGGTCTGGAGAAGAGAAATGGAGGTGGAATTAAGAAGAGCATGGTGTCTATGCAGGGAGGAGATGGGTCTGGCTGGCATGAAAGATGCATGCTGTAGGGGAGGGGGCTGTGAAACAGATGAGCTGGGACCATTGGGCTTTGAAACCAGGCAGAATCTGAACTTGACCCACCGGGAAATACAAAGCTGCTGATGAAGGGCGGGGGGTGGGGGGCATGAAGAAGATAGAATTTAATGAAGTTTGTTTAAGAAGCATTGTATTAACTGAATGGTGAATAGAGAAACTGTCATCAGGAAGGGCCCCAGAGACTGCTGCTGAACTCCCACAGGATTGAGCTAGGGTGCAGGTGGGGTGATGGCCAGGAAGGGGCCTTTAAGGCGCATTTTATAGGATCTAGTGAATTGGCTGGATGGAAAGGATCATTAAAAATGTTGCCAGTGTTTCAGGAATTAGGGACACTTATAATATGAAAATATGATACTACTTTAAAACATGAGGTAGCATAGTATAGTGATTAAAGAATGGATTCTGGCGACAGAGTGTTTGGGGTATATTTTGGCTCTACCAGTGACTAGCTGAATGTCCTCAACCAATTGCCTTACCTCTCTGTTACTCAGTTTCCTTGTTTCTAAAATCAGGAAAATACTTTTACTACCTGCTATGATTGTTCTGAGGATTAAATGAGTTAATATTTTTAACGAACTCAGAAAAGTGTCTGGCACTCAGTGCTATTTAAGTATTTGTTAAATAAATAAATAAATACAATTAAGTGACTCTCTTTTCTTAGGTTTGAGAAGCAAAGGTCTTTTTTCTCTACTTAATGCTTCTACTTGGTGCTGGAGGGCTTCTATTATGGAAAGGCTTCACACTTTGACTTTAGGGTTCAGGGATGGAATTTGTGGCCTTCATTCTGGATTTCGAGCCTGTAAGCCATTAGGAGTATCTTTTCTAGGACCTAAAACGCAAACACCTAAATCAGTGGTAATTCTTATGTCTTGGCTTTTCTTCTATCTTTAGCATTTTCCTTAACCCCTAGAGCAAACTCTTTTTGTGTGTTGGGCCTGGGTTTTATGGCCAGCACAGTATCTGGAGAATGTGTGTGTCCGCCCTCTGACCTGCGGCTTCTGCAGGTCCTGGAGGCCCAAGCTGGGCCCTGTGGGGGTGGGGGTGGGGGTGAGCTTCCGCTGAGACAGCTCCGCCTGTGCCTGATGGACAGGGGCAGGCATGACCTGTGGTTGTTTAACACCATGCCTGAGAGGAACACTTGTTTTCTCCTTAATTTTAATTGTATTAATTTTGACATATTTAAGCCTGAATCATTACCAAAAAATGGAAGAGGAATAATAAAAGTCATCAATTACACTTTCTGGGATTTGGGTGCCTGGGATTTATCCTTTCCCTTTTTCTAAGAGATGATGAACAAATACAAAATATTAATGTTTGTTATCATTCCTGCCTTTGAGAAACTTACATTTTGGAAAGAAAAACAGATGCAAATATAGATGATGGCATGGCTCTGGGAGCAAATGGAGAGGCAGGGGCAGCTCTGCCAGAAGCTATGTGGAAAGGTTGCACCTAACAGGTGTCATTCAAGCTGGGTATTGAAGGATGAGTGGAAGTTTGCTAGGAGGAAAACTAGAACTCAGCCACTTACTGCTTTCTGGACCTTGGGCAAGGTACTTATGCTTCAGAAGCTCGGTTTCCTTATGTGTGAGATGGGAATGCTAATATTCCCTGCTTGTAAATGCTGTTGTGAGAATTAAATGAGAAAATGCTTATGAAGTGCTTAACACAAGCCTGGTACAGAATAAGGCTCAGCAGATATTTGCTTGAATGCATGAAGTAATGAATAAATGAGTTGGTGTGTACATAGGTGCAGAATCATGAAAGGTCATAGCAAAGCTGGAAATATGGAGACACTGCCTGACTGGTGTCCGCATAATTGACTTTTATCCAGTGGTCTTAATTTAAAATATGTAATAAGGAACATCTGACATTGATCTTGTCACTTAATTTTGCTGTGTGCCTCAAGAAAATTATCTGAACTTCAGTTTTTTTATATCTGTAAAATGCCTTGCAAGCATATGGAATTCATATATTTATTAAATACTTATTGAGTGTCCACAGGTGCTGGGAACACAGTGATAACTGCACAGTCTCCATCTTTGTGGAAATTTGGGTCTAAAAGGGACAATAGATATTTTTAAAAAATCACAATCAATATAATTACCAGAGAAATGCATATAATTACCAACTGTGATAAGCACTAAGAAATAACACAGTGCTGGAAGATTATAAAAGTAGAGGATTTAATTTGGAAGGTGAGATTTAAACTGAGACCTAAAGGATGGTTTATTGGTTTTCTATTGCTGCTATAAAAAGTACCACAGATTTAATAGCTTAGAAAAACAAACTTATTTTCATATAGCTATAAATGTCAGAAGTTTAACCTGGATTCCACTGGGCTCAAATCAAGGTGTCCCCAGTAGCCTGTGTTCCTTCTGGAGGCCATTTTCTTGCTTTGTCCAGCTTCTAAAGGCTCCCCACATTCCTTGGCTTATGGCCCCCTTCCTCCATCTACAAAGCTAGCAGCATTGCATCTCTCTGACCATTCTTTCCATGGTCTCACTCCTTTCTCTGACTCTCCTGCCTCCCACTGGCTCTTTTAAAGATGCTGTGATTACAGTGGACCCACCCAGATAATCCTGGATAATCTCCCTGTTTTAAAGTCATCTGATTAGCAACGGCAATTCCATATGTAACTTTAATTCTTCTTTACCGTATAACCTGACAGACCCACAGGGATTAGGACATGGACATCTTTGAGGGGCCATTATTTTTGTCTCCTACAGGTGGGTAGGAATGAACCTGAGGAGAAGGGGTCAGGAGAGGGAGGAGACTGTCCAAGCAGAAGAACACAGGTGTACAAAGTCCTTGAGTCGGACTTCCATTGAGTTCATCAAAAAGGGGAGTATGCCTGAAGTTGTGATCTAGTTGGGTCTACACCCCAGCAGGTGGGCAGGTGGGTTTGCCTCAGGCCTTGGTACCACCCCTGCCCTGCTGACAGTAAACAACCCTGCTGCTGTGTTGATAGATCCTCAGGCATGTCGCCTGAGTCTCCAAAATATATTGTTTGCTATCCACAAGAGGTTAAGTTTCTTGATATCTCTCTTTCATCTTCCAATTTTTATTGATCTCTAATGTGGCACAGTGAAGATAGTAGGTATTTAATAACTACTTCTTGGGTTAATGAGTGGGGGACCACAAACTTTATCTTGGGACTCAAAGTATCACTAAATGCTTTGGTATTTCACCAGGAAAACAGGGTAATGAGATTTAATTCAGGAAAGTATTATGAGGATTAGGCTCTGATCTGTATGGTATGTACTAGAAGAGGAATTCCTCTACAGAAAATGCTGATAATATTAGTGAGAAGCAGCAGCTGAGTCAGAAGCCATCCAGGTGTAGAGTAGCACCCATTTAGGGTGCCCCAGTGACATTCTTCAACTTTTGTTTTCATACTGCTCATCCACATCTGAACTGCCCTCCTGAAGATTTCTCCTTGTAGAGAGAAAAATAATTCCTAATTTATTTAAACCATTGGTTTTTCCCTGGGGGTGGTGTAGGAAAGAGGGGGATCCTTTAACAAATTTGCCGATGGTTTTAGTACTTTCACTCGCCTACTTGATTTTTTTTTTTGTAAACAGTAATTGTATTGGTTTGATTTTGACTTGACACTGGAAAACTATTTTTACAACTTCTATGTGTTTTTAATAATTATCTTTTTAAGTTGAAATTGATGGGAAATGCAAAGCTAAACACAGTATCAAATCCTTTGAAATCTGACATCTATGTATTTGATTTCCTTCTTAATCATTCAACAAAACTTTGTGAACTATGATAATCCCTTTGCCTAAAAAATGGTTAGGAATAAGAGAGCTGGAGCTGTCATACTGGTTCTCAGCGTGTTAAAAGACCAAAGCACAAATGCAAAGGTGCTTTGATTAGTATCAGATCACGGTGAAATTTCAGCCACAAAAATGCTTGTGGGTAACCTGATCGATAAATTAATTTTGTTGTAATCTTTAAGACAACAGTGTGATTCACTTGATAATAACAGATGACTTATATTAACAGACTTCTGCATTCTTTTGGCTAAACTGATGACCAGTTGTTGAAGGATTATCAACCACTCTCCAAACTCTTTTGGCTAAAAGTTCTGTGGCTCTCAAAGAGCTTTCCCAGGAGCTATTTGGCATATCAGTGGGAGTTAACTGTATTCTTTGCACATTATAATAATCCAGTTGCAGTGTACTTTATCTGTTGGTCTTTGAGGTAATAAGTGCATAAAATGTGTTCTTTGGAAAAACAGAAAGTGTAAATTTTATATTGAAACTTAAGTCATGATAGTTTACTTCATTCATACCTTGGCACTTTAACAGTTAATTAATGATAGTGAGGGTGGGACTTGAATATTACTGCATTGGTAACAAATATGTTTAAATATTATAATGACATACATTGGGATTTTACCGACTTGACAGTTATGGAGCTACAGGCAAAATTTACACACATGTGCTTCTGTACCGTAAGGCTGTAATGGATTTCCAAGAATCTGAAATAAAATTTGTATTTTATTCAATGAAAATATAATTGGTCAAAAGAAATATAAAATTGATTTTTAAATTCACTTGTTTACTCAGTGGTCATATGCAGCACTAGTGAAGATTTCAATTCACACAGGTTCCTTACAGCTAAGTGAGCACACATCCTGGTTTGCATGGGACAGTATGGGTTCAAACCTGTTGTCCCTGTGAAATTATTAATACTGTCTCCTTTTGCTCTCAGAAGTATTTTGGCTTGGATGATAAGTTACATGATCCACTTTACCTATACAGTCCTAGAAGCCATAGTTTCATTGACTTAGCTTCAGCATGGACCAGGCCTTGCCTGTTGCTTCTCCTTGGAACAAATTGCTTCCCTTGCTTATTCATGATTTTTATGCTTCATAGGCCCCAGGGCTTAGTGTCAGTGAATTCCAATGGAAAATTTTGGCTGAAGAATGCATTTATAACAACTTTTCAAAGGGTCAAACACTTTTTTAATGCAAAATCAACTTACATTTTATTCTACTCCAGGTAAGCAGGAACCTTATCTCTTTTTTCACCCTTGAACACTCAGCACCTCACATAATGCTTGGGATATAGTAGAGACTCAATAAGGGCTTGCTGAATGAATAAATGATTTAAAAATATTTTTTTTTTAGTTTAAGAAAATTTAGGTTTCTTCACACATGCGATTCTCTTCCTGAAGATATTCGGGACTCCATGACCACTGTTGTAGTTGTCATTTAGCATTTTTCTCAAACTGTGTTTGCGTAAGAATTTCTTGGCACTTGGCCCAAAAGTAAGACTGCAGCCCCTGTCTCTTGCAAGTCTGATTTGGTAAGTTTCAGGTAGTGCTAGATATCTGCTGCTGTAACAGCCATCCCATCCTTTTGAACTCTTTGTTTCACTTTATTTTCACAAGGACATTTCCTTAACTTTTGAGTAGGCTGTCCGTCTTTCTACATCACTAATAAGCTAGCCATGGAGAAGGCACTAGACTAGAAGAAAACCAGGTTCCACCACAAAACTGGTTATATCACTTCCCTTCTCTGGGTACTAATTTTCTCAACCTGAAGACAGCAGGGCCGTACCCCAAGATTGTGGGAAACTGAGTCTTCCATGTTGCCTGAGGCATATCTAGGGTGGTGGCTTAGAATGCTAAGCCTCAGGCCTGCATGGAACGACGTGCGGGCCCGCCCTGTAAAGATATGTGTCTTGTGACTATGACGACAACGTTTACTATTGTCCTAAACCTAGATTGTTCCTTCTGATATGCAATAGGATGTAAACATAGGTATCTAGTGGGCTCTCCCGAGCCTGAGGACATTTAGCATATACTCCCTGATCTTCTGAAATAAATAACTGGAGCAAAGGTGCATTATTGTCCACTTAGCACGAGATGTCGTGGGCCCCCTGTTCCCTTAATTCTTAACTTTGTGTCTGTGTCTCATTCCTGCGCCGCCCTGTCAGCAACACAAGATCTCTTAGTACTCTTGCAGCTTGATTACTGGGTAACATATTTCTGAAGATGATGGATGTCAGGTCAGATAAATAGTGCTACATGAGATTTGCTACAAAAGAACATAAATAACTACTCCGTCTTTGCTTATTTGCAAGAAATTTTCTAAGGCTTCATTACTATGTAAGACAGACTTTTAGATTTTTAGGTTATTTAAGCATCATTCTTAACGTTCTGCATTAATTTTATGTGGTGTACCCTGGATACATATGTTGGGAGCCAACTGATAACTTCATTTCAGAGATTTAAAGCTATTTCTTAAGTCCTGCCAATATTTTAGGTACCACCAAAGATATTTCCACAGATAAGAAAAAGAGATTTTGTTTTAAGTATTCACTTATAGATATTAGAATAGTCCCAAGTGCCCTGTGCTAAGTTGTAAGCACAATCAGAGTAGTCTTCTGGATTACCATGCCAATTAGAGCCTGCAGGAAGAGAAGGGACCCTGGTGAACCATCCACAGAGATTTGTTCATCCTATTAGCTATCTGTATCAGATTGGGGTTACAGAAGTGTAACACAAGGCAGATTAATTTTTCCAGAGGCAGGGAGAAAGAATAGATTGGAAGAGGTTTAGAACATAGAGAAGAGTCCCAGAAGGTCTAGGCCTGATGAGCAGTGGGTCATATGTGCCTAAAAGTTGCTGCCAATAAGTAAGAGGAAGACAGTCGTGTCTGGTGAGAAAAGAAGCAACGGCAACCTTCACTTATCTCAGAATTCTCTCCTGGGCTGTTTCTGAAGTCAGAAGGAAGGGTCCTGTGAGATGATGCTGATAGGGGAAAGAAGGAAGGATTGAGTATGATTGTAATTTCTTTCTACTAGGCAGGTTGCCTCATGGAGTAATATAGAGAGTGTAGTCACAGAGGTGGGATTGATTTTTTTGTCTTTATGTAATTGCTCAACACCCCACTTCTTCCTTTAAGGTGGATTCCATACAGAGAATAATTATTATTTAGTCTAATCCACACTGGCAGTGATGTCTCATAATAGATTTAATATTATTCAACTCAACTATTTCTCAAGATTGCAGGTACAAAGGGCAATGAAGAGGCTGAAAAATGTTTCTGCAGTTAAGCTTGTGATATTGGCAGCTCAAGAATGGACAGAAAACATGGGAAATACATAGTGAATATTGAACCCTCCGGAAACCAGCCAGTAAGTATTGGTGGCACCAATGTGATATTTTCTGATAGCCCAGATACTTGTTTTCAACTTTTATATAACTAATATTTTTATTTCAGGATAATTCTTCTCAAAAAAGGAATTCTTGAAGTTTTATGTGGAAGCCAGTTTATAAGCTATTCTATTCTTATTTATTAACTAGAAAATGTATATTTTTCCTGTATATCATTACATGCATAGTTGAGAAATTTATTTTAAATATTCATTATTTTAAAACTTTTGTTGGGTAATGCAGTTAAAATAGCATGTTCAAATAATATTCTAGTTATAATTCAAGTATAAGCCAAAGTTGGTTTGATAACAAATTATGTTTAAAAATATGATATGTAGATTTTTGCATTTAATGTCTAGATTTTTTAGTGTAATGTCTAGACTTGTCAGAACTCAAAGATTTCTACATGTCTTTAAAAGTCAGAAGTTAATCTTGTAAGTGAATTCTAGGCCTTGGAAACAAATGATCTAGCAAATCCTTTAGATTGACCTCCACTGACTAATTATGATTATGGATTCCTATTTTTGTGAAGAGTTTTGGGGTAAAATATTAGAGTTCATTTCCATACATTATTTTGACTATTTTTATAAGAAACAATTCAGTCCTGTGTAAATTTTATGATTGCCTTTTATGTAACTGTGCATATCTGATAGAAATAGAAATGGAAATGTGCTGAATGACATCAGGATAAGTTTGAATGGACAATTATACTCTGTGTGGAGAAATATTTTTCTCCCCGTGCACTACAAGATGCAAGGAAGTTAACTGTGGTCCTCTGAAGCAGAGAAATTATTCTCTTGATTCTAGATTAGCAAATTGTGCCACCAAAGATGGTCTCCATGGTCTTTCTAGCCCTGAAACTCTTACACTGTGTTTTTGCAATGCCAGGGTACTCTGGCAAAAAAGGATCTTTAGCAATGCATCAGTTAATCATCTTGAAAGTTTCCCTAACAACATTGAGAGTTTTCAAATAAACGGCACATATCTTGATCACTGGCTGAATTATTTCACTGTACATGTGGCTATTTGGACATAATGGTAGGCAAATATTTTTCTAATGATGGCCGTTTTCACTAATGGCTTCAAGTAATAATCAAAGGCCACATAAAAAAAGAAAACTTAGGAATTTATTTTTCCCTCTTAGGAAACATAAAATAGTATATTAATCTCTTTAAAGTTATAAACAGAGAATTAAAAATTTTATATCACAAACATTGCTAATGCATATTATCTGCATATAAACGGAGATTATTGGTTTATACCAAGAGCTAATTAAATATTATTCACAGCTCCCAACTGTTCAAATTTTTAACTTTAGAGACTTCATTATTATTAAGAATCAAAGGAAACTAGCACAGTGAGAATTATGTTACTCCCAGAGTTCCAGCATTGTGGTTTCTCTATTCTTGGTATAGACAGTGCCCACCATTTTCCTTCTTTAAAGAATTTCCATGGAATTCTGGCAAGTGGGTCTGGCAAGAGTTTTATTTAATTACAAAAGTTCAAAAAATGTCCAAGTTCATCAGCCCGCAGAAAACTGAAGAGCTGAAGAGTAAGAAATAATAATGATATACAGGAAAACAAGGCTTTAAAAATAGCTACATCTTTTGTGATTTTTCTTATCATGTCCTATGGAAAAACAGATGGAATTGTGTTGAAGTGTCTGAGTATCTCAGATTTTCTCTTATTCGGTATTACTGCATAGCTTTTATCTTGATTTCTTTGGCATGATATTGTACCTTTAGAAAAACAGACTCGACTAATTCTTTACATGCAAGTGTTTTCCTTCTTGTCTATATTTAATCAGAACTATGCTCTTTTATTCTTAGTTGTAGTCTCTCAATTGGCAGTGTCTGTACACATGTTTAGTTTGATTGTTTTAATAGAACTCAGAGATCAATTGAAATTGCAATGCCAACCTTTTCAAAAGACATTTAGTATTGGGTATTTAATCAATGTTATCAGCACTGAGTACATGTAAATAATGCTCTTACTTTCCTATGAGGAAAACTTTCTGGATAATATAATATTTCAAGTGATAATAAATTTACATGTAACCAATTTATACTCCCGTGAGTACCTAACAGAGTATTTTCTTTCTTTTTCTTAAAACTATATCTGGGAAAAACAAACAAACAAACAAACGAACTATATCTGGGATAGTTTTCTTCTTTTAATCTCATTTTAAGATCCTAAGTCCCCAAACCTTTCTTATTTGTATCTACCCTTTCTCTTCATTTACTTCTTTTTCAATTTCAAAATATATTTAAAGGATTTAAACAATAGTATAATAGGCACTCATGTCCAAACACCAACCTTAAGAAATTAAGCATTATAAATCTAGTTGAAATCTTCTGGTTATATCTGCTCAATACCATTCCCTTTCTCCTCTGTATTACCAACCCATAACTACTATCCATTTAGCCATGTCTCCTTAGGCTTTTCTTGCTGTGACAATTTCTAACTCCCTTGCTTTTGAAAATCTTGACAGTTTTAAGGAGTACTGGTGAGGTATTTTGTAGAATGTCTCTCATTTGGGATATGTTTGATGTTCTTGTCATGATTAGACTGGAGTTCTGTGTATTGGGGAGGACGACTACAGGGGTAAAGTGCCCTTCTCGTTGCATCATATCAAAGGCACATACTATCAACATGACGTCACTGTTGATATTGCCCTTGATCACCTGGCTGAGGTAATGTTTGGCAGATTCTCCACTGTAAAGTTACTCTCCCTGTTCTCTCTATCTGATACACTTCGGAAGGAAATCTGTCTGTCCAGCCCACATGCAGGGTGGGGAGTTATGCTCTACCTCCTTGAGGGTGGGGCATCTACATAATCATTTGGAATTCTACCAATTGGGAGATTTCTTTTCTTCCCCATTTATTTATTCAATCATTTAGTTAAATCAGTATGGACTCAGGACTCATGAATATTTATATATGGGTTACATATAATCCAATACAGAAAGATTCCATGGAGAAACGAACCTTATATGTCTAGGGCTCCTCTCATTTCTGATCTGTCTGGCTAGCCCCACATAGCCACCAAAAGTTTTGCTAGCTTGTCTCCCCCCCTGCCCCCCCCCCCCAGTTGAATCCCTCTGCTTGAAACAAGCCAGATCCTCAGCCCATATTCAGAAATGATAAATGAAGAAAGTGGCCTGGGATTGTTCACTTTGGAAAGGCTCTTTCCTCCTTGGAATTTTAGATAATCTACTCTTCCTTGTTTCCATTGATTTGGTTTGCAATTTTTCCTTTTATTTTTTTTCAGTTGAAGAAGTTGCCTATTGCAATTTACCATATCCAGAAGCACAGGTCCTCACTGTACCTCTTTAGGGCTTGGTTTTCTCATTTCAAATATGATCTGAAAGAGTTGTTCTTTTTTTTTTTTTTTATGTGTTTCTGTTTTTATTTTTCCATAGATAAACATTAACTTGATGGCAATATGTTTTCTTTCTTTTAAGAGTATTTTTTTTAACATTTTATTTTGAAATAAATTCAAAGTTATAGGAACAGTTGCAAAAACTATACAAACCCCATAAGCATACCCCCTGATACTCCCGATCCACAAACTTTAACATGTTGTCCCACCGCTATTTCTTTCCCTCCCTCCCTCTCTCCCTATCTATCATCCATCATCTATTGCTCTGTCTTCTGTACATATGAGAGCTAGCTGCACACATCCTTGAACAAACACTATAATTCTCACATACAATTCCCATGAACAAGAACATTCTTTTATGCAATCCCATTAAGCGCAGCTAAGAAGTACAAGAGATTCAACAATGATACAAAGCTTAACATTCTATATTTCCTTTTCCTTATGTCTCAACTACATCCCTTTGAGCCTCCTGTCCTCCATCATCCGATCCTATCCAGGTTCACCCTTGGCATTCAATTGTTGTCTATTTAGACTATTTTTTTTTCCTCAACTGTGGAAACATATATACAGCCTAAATCTTCCCATTCCATCCCCTCCCTAGCATTCCATTAGTGGATTAATCACATTTAGAATGTTGTAATGCTATCACCTTCCCACCCTTCATTGCTAGAAATTTCTCTTCACCTCAAACAGCAATGCTACACTCATTTCTTAACTTCCCATTGTCCCTTCCCCCATTTCTCTTTGATACCAGCTTAACTTGTATAGGACACATAAACTATGTTCCTATACTCCTCCATTCCCCCACCTTTATATAGTTCTTGTCAAAAATTACATATTTTACATTGAGTTGAAAACCACTACTTTGTCCTTAGAGTTTGTGTATTTTATATCATGTAGAAAGTAAATAGTGGAGTTACAATTCAAAAAATTATTGACTTCTACTTGTATTCCATTGTAGTTGGAGTACGTGCTTTGAATATATTCAATTTTCTTTTTTCTTCTTAAATTTATTGAGGCTTATTTTATGTCCCAGCCTATGGTCCCTTCCGGAGAAAGATCCATAATCCCTAGATAAAAATGAGTGTCCTGGTGATTTGAGATGTAAGGTTCTATATATGTCTGTTAAAATTCTCTATATCTCTTTCTACTTTCTTTGTTTCTCTATCAGTAGGGCCCTCTTTGGTATCTGGGGTAGGGCACGTCTTTTATTGGCAAACTCTCTCAGCATTTGTTTGTCTGTGAAAAATTTAAGCTCTCCCTGAAATTTGAAGGAGAGTTTTGCTGGATAAAGTATTCTTGGTTGGAAATTTTTCTCTCTCAGGATTTTAAATATGTCATGCCACTGCCTTCTCGCCTCCATGGTGGCTGCTGAGTAGTCACAACTTAGTCTTATGTTGTTTCCTTTGTATGTGGTGAATTGCTTTTCTCTTGCTGCTTTCAGAACTTGCCCCTTCTCTTCAGTATTTGAGAGTCTGATCAGAACATGTCTCGGAGTGGGTTTATTTGGAATTATTCTATTTGGAGTTCGCTGGGCATTTATGCTTTGTGTATTTATATTGTGTAGAAGGTTGGGGATGTTTTCCCCAACAATTTCTTTGAATACTCTTTCTAGACCTTTACCCTTCTCTTCCCCTTCTGGGACACCAATGAGTCTTAAGTTTGGATGTTTTATTTTATCTGTCGTATCCCTGAGATCCATTTCGATTTTTATCTCCATTCTTTCTTTTGTTCTTTCATTTTCTGTTCTGTGGACTTCTAGGACACTGAGACATTGTTCAGCTTCCTCTAATCTTGTATTGTGAATATCCAGAGTCTTTTTAATTTGGCCAACAGTTTCTTTTATTTCCATAAGATCTTCTATTTTTTTATTTACTCTTGCAATGTCTTCTTTATGCTCCTCTAGGGTCTTCTTTATGTCGCTTATATCCTGGGCCATGGTCTTCTTGATGTCCTTTACATCCTTTGCCATGTTTTCATTCCTCAATTGTAGTTCTTTGATTAATTGAGCCAAGTACTGGGTATCTTCTGATATTTTGATATGGGTGTTTGGACTTGGGTTCTCCATATCATCTGGTTTTATCATATGCATTGAGATTTTCTGTTGTTTTTGGCCTCTTGGCATTTGCTTTGCTTGATAGTGTTCTTTCAAGTTGTAAAAAATAAAAAAATAAAAAATGCCAATCTAATTTTTCAGAAACACAGTTTGGTAGCGTACACTTTCTCTAACTAACCAGCAGGTGGCGTCTGTGAGTCACTTATACCCCTCAAGTCAGTTGTCCCCAACCTTGTCCTCGCGGTGTGTGGGGAAATGATTCTTGTGGGATTCAGTTGGTGAACTCAGTTTGGGTGTGTTGCTAGAGCTGTCAATGTGGGGCATGTGTCCATGTGGCCAGGGAGGAAGGACAGCTTTAATATTCAAATCCCCCAGGCTCCCAGAGATTCAAGGCCACTGCAAGAGTCTAAGCCTTCATTTCAGATCTGTCCCAGACCCTCTCTCTCGCTGATCCACAAACCACCGGACTTTGCGCAGCGTCCCTGGGTTTTCCGAGCAGGCCCTCTTTCTCAGCTGTGATCTTTCAGGACCTCTGCTGAGGGAAGGCTGTGCTACGTCGCAACTGTGTGCCGTCCCTCAAGGGAAGCCCCAGGCCGCCGTGCCGTGCCAGGGCACTCTTAGCCCGACGCAAAAATGGTTGAACATGGCATCTCAATCCCCACTCTCTTCACACAGTTCCTCCTTCGCAGCTCCGGGGCAACTGGCACAGCTCTGGGCTGTGGGCACGGCTCCGGGCAGGAGTTTATACAGCCCTCCAGGTATTCAGCTACAAGCCACGGGGCTTCTCCCTCCCTCCGGCTCTCCCCTGCACTCCCCTGTTCCTGAGGGTATCTGCCGCGAGCTATCCTCCATGGCCAACACTGAGAGGCCAGCTCAGCTCGCTCCTGTCGTGTTTCACTGTGCAGTTTCCACCATCGCAACTGCAGCCGCTCCTGGGTTTTTCCCTTTTTCTTTTTATAAGAACCAGTCTGTCTCCAACCGCCAACCCCCGGCTTCCCCACACTGCAGCACGGCTGCGGGTCTTCCAGCCAGCTTACTCACTCGTTTCAGAATGCAGACTCCTGGTTTCACCAAGTATACAGCCTCTGTGATACTAGGAGACCTCATCCAACTGGTGCATCGCCGAAACCGGTACTCTGGGTCACCTTCTGGTTTTTATCTAGTATTTTTCACAGAAATGTTTTTTTTGTCCTGTCTCACCTAGCCGCCATCTTAGGTTCTCTGAATGAGTTGTTCTTGATAAATCTTAAGGCCTCTAGAATTTTCACTCTGGGACTTTTTAATATTATTTTCTTATACCAGCATGCAAAATGGTTATTTAATAATTGCATTAAATATGACAAGGATAAAAGATCATGTGTATTCCTGAACTTTAATATCAATAATAATATAAATGATTAAATATAACTTACAGTCACCTAACTAGATTTCCTTGCTTTGAGAAGAAAATGTATTCATTGCCTGAGTCAGATTTCAAATGATCTTATTTAATCAAACAACCTCATGAGATGTCACAATCCAGTTTGCATTTTTGCTGAATTATATTACTTTAGATATCCAATACATTAGCTTCCTATTTTTCCCAGTATTTCTGTCTACAGCCATTCCTGAATCCAAGAAATGATGAAGCTTTCAATTCAACATGTCGGTTTTCAACATTAACTTATGCAACTTGTGACATTGATACCAACTTAACTGGTGTTTGCACCAACCCCGGGACCCTTGGACACTCGGGACTTCCAAGCAGAGGATGCCAGCATTGTCAAGTAAGGTTTGGGTCAATATCATTCCTCTGGGTTATCAAAACAATTTGATCTACTATTTGAGGAAAACATCCAATCAATCATTGACAGTATTCTTTTGAATATCTACAGTACCCTGGAACATCTCAATTCACTGAGAAGGATTGAGGGGGAACAGGACAGGAGTTGGAGGGGGAGATATATTTTATGAAGCTTTACTTTTAAAGAGCGAATGATCTTGGTGAAGATACAAAAACATGTTCATAGTCTACAGAATATATGTGAGAAGCAAAAAAAGCAAAGCCGAGTTTTGGGCTGCTATTTTTTGGAGGAGTGCGTAGTACCAACAGAGCAAAATCATTGGCTGTGAATGACATTGTAAGTCTTGCTCAGGTGGAAGATAGTCATGTGCCCAGCCCTACTCTGTGGGTGATCTCCCTCACTCTCCATCCCTTTCTGTTTCTGAGCCTAACTGTGGGCCTACCTTTAACCCTCCTGGCTCTGACCTCACATGTTTCCAACTTTCCTTTAGAAATCACTTTGAACCCCGGTTTCCCTCCTTGGTTTGGTGCCTGGAAGCAGATTCTCTGTGTTCCTGATCCTGTTTCTTCTTGTAATTTTTTCCACCTTCAGGTCTGATTGCTATCTTCCCCCAGGTGAAAACTTGATTTTGACTGATTACTAATGTGCTAAGGCAGGTTCTGTGCTTCTGGCTCTGGAATACACTCTCCTCTGATTAATCCTTCTTAGATTCTGTTTGGAGAGGGCTGATATCATTCTTGGCAAGATAATAAGGGGTAAACTATTTGTGTCAAGAGACGTTGTGGAAGAAAGAATGGTTTTGTAAGATTGGAAATATTCAGAGAATATGTTTCTGACCTCAAACAAACTGGGCCAATCAGAGACCTGAAGGTTATCTTAGATACCTACCCCCATGAGCCCTTTACTTGAAAACAGGTGCAAATAATGTGGTTCAGGAATTTTAAAAGTTTACAAGAATTTGCACAGGTGGTTAGTGGCACTGATAGCACTGGAACACAGGTTTGAGGCCAGGTTCATTAATCTTGCTCCCCTGTAGGATCAAACAAAAAAAAAATATGGGTTATTGCCCCCTTTACCTGAAATAGAGTATGTTCCCTTCTTTCTCTTCCCCTTTGGCTTTCTTTCTAGAGCCTAAGCAACACGGGGCAGGAGGTGCCATTTGTCTTTGGGCTCTCTTGTTTGGTGACCTTCCTTTCCCTGGCCTTGGTACCCAGGGCCCCGGTGTAGTGACTGCAGCTCTTCAAATGGGGTTTCCCTTCAGAAAGCATGCCCCAAATGCTTAAATGTGACATTTAAGAACTCTACTTGCTCCAGAGATATCTGCTCTGTTTGTTTCCTTTAGTGGTCTGTTTTCAGTCATAAGAAAAGGGGTAATAACGAGTTAAAGAGTAAAAATGTATTTGAATACTTAGTGTGTGCTAAGCAAACTCCATCTAAATTATTATTTTCTTTTCTACTTATAGCAACCCTATAAGGACGATGACATCTATGTGAGGGAATTGAGGCTTTGCAATATAATATAAAAAGGATTATAAATGGCATAAATATTCCTTGAAGCATTTGAGGTTATCCTTAGTAAATTTATTAAATCTCTTCCAGGTGGCACGAAATTTCTTCAGTGACTGGTCTCTATGGAAAATGTTCCTGGCTTCTCTCTTAGCCTGTGTGATCACAGCAGCCATTGGAGTACTCATAGTGTGCTTGGTGTACAACAGGAACAGTAACGTTCCTTCCATTGTTATCCAGATTCCCCAAAGGCAAGAAACAACCACAGCTACTACAAGAACAACCTCATCCACTTTGGAATCTACAGATATGACTCCTGTAACAGAAACCACCACAGCATCCACTACAAGTGGGCCTACTGCTACAACAACCACTGGTGGTACTTCAGCTGAACCCACAACCACAGTGGCAGCCACGACTTCACCTGAACCAACTGCTACAACAACTACCAGCACCACAGCTGAGTCAACAACCACAACTGCCACAAACTCTGCTGTGTTTACAACCACAACAGCCACCAGAACTGCGACAGAACTCACAACCACAAGTGTAACTAGCACTTCACCTGAAACGGCTATCACAATTGCCTGCACCTTAGCTGAGTCTACAAGCACAACCACCACAACACCTGTCACAACCTCTGCTGAGTCTAAAAGCACAACAGGCACCACTACTACAACAGAAAGCACAACTACAACTGCAGCTACCAGTTCAATTGAACCAACTACTACAACTGCCAGCACTTCAGCTGAGTCTACAACCATAAATGTAGCCACCACTTCACCTGCACCAACTACCACAACTACCAACACATCAACTGAGTCTACAACTACAACAGCAACCACTATTGCCACCACCTCAACTGAGTCTATAAGCACAACCACCACAATTGCCACAACCTCAGCTGATTCTACAACCACAACAGCCACTACTATTCCAACAGAAACCACAACCACAACTGCAGCTATTACTTCCCTTAAAACAACTACCACAACAACTGCCAGCACCTTGGCTGAGTCTACAAGCACAACTGCCACAACAACTTCTACAACCTCTGTTGAGTCTACAAGTACAACAGGAACCACTGCTACAACAGAACCCAGAATCACAACTGAAGCTACCACTTCACCTGAACTGACTACTACAGCTGCCAGCACCTCAGCTGGGTCTGTAACCACAACAGCCACCACTACTGAAACAGAACCCACAACCACATCTGCAGATACCACCTCACCTGAAACATATGCCACAACAACTGCCAGCACCTCATCTGAGTCAACTACAATAGTCACGACTACTGCAACAGAACCCATAATGGCAACTGCAACTACCACTTTACCTGAGACAAATATCACAAACACTGCCAGCACCTCAGCTGAGTCTACAAGAGCAGCCTCCACAACTGCCACCATTATAGCCACCACTACTGCAACAGAATCCACAACTACAATTGCAGCTACTATTTCACCTGAACCAACTGCTACAACTGCTGGCACCTCATCTGAGTTTACAACCACAACAGCTACCACTACTGCAACAGAACCCACAACAACAACTGGAACTACCACTACTCCTGAACCAACTACCACTACTGTCACCACCTCAACTGAATCTTCAAGCACAAATGTAGCCACCACTTCACCTGAACCAGCTACCACAATTGCCAACACCCCAATTGCCACTATTGCCACCACGTCAGCTGAATCTATAAGCACAACAGCCACAACAACTGCCACAACTGCTGCTGTGTATATAACCACTACAGTCATGACTACTGCAACAGAAACCATAACTGCAGCTACAGCTTCACTTGAACCAAATACCACAACAACTGCCAGCACCACTGCTGAGTCTGCAACCATAATAGGCACCACTATTGCAACAAAACCTACAACTGCAACTGAAGCTACCACTTCACCTGAGCTAACTACTACAGCTAGCAGCATTTCCACAGCATCTACAACCACAGTAGCAGCCACCACCCTACCTGAACTGAGTACCACAACTATCAGCACCTCAGCTGGGTCTACAACCACAACAGCTACCACTACTGCAACAGAACCCACAACCACATCTGCAGATACCACCTCATCTGAAACATATGCCACAACAACTGCCAGCACCTCAGCTGAGTCAACCACAATAGCCACAACTACTGCAACAGAACCCACAACTGCAACTGCAGCTACCACTTTACTTGAGACAACTTTCACAACTGCTGCCAGCACCTCAGCTGACTCTACAACCACAACAGCCTCCACTACTGCAACAGAACCCATCACCACTACCAACACTCCAGCTGAGTCTACAACTACAGCAGTGACTACTGCTGCCACCACCTCAGATGAGCCTACAAGCATGACCAGCACAACTGCCACAACCTCTGCTGAGCCTACAATCACAATAGCCACCACTACTGCAACAGAACCCACAAACACAACTGCAGCTACCACTTCACCTGAATGTTCTACCACAACAACTGCCAGCACCACAGCTGAGTCTATATCCACAAAAGCCACCAGTACTGCAACAGAACCCACAACCACAACTGCAGCTACCACTTCACCTGAACCTTCTACCACAACAACTGCCAGCACCACAGCTGAGTCTACATCCACAACAGCCACCACTACCACCACCACTTCAGCTGAGTCTACAAGCACAATAGGCACAACAACTGCCACAAACCCAGCTGAGTCCACAACTACAACATCCACCACTACTGCAACAGAACCCACAATGACAACTGCAGATACCACTTCACCTGAACTTTCTACCACAACTACCAGCACCACAGCTGGGTCTACAAACACAACAGCCACCACTACTGCAACAGAACCCACAATGACAACTGCAGCTATCACTTCACCTGAACCTTCTACCACAACAACTGCCAGAACCACAGCTGAGTCTACATCCTCAGCAGTCACCAGTACTGCAACAGAACCCATCACCACAACCACCAACACCCCAACTGAGTCTACATCTACAGCAGTGCCCACTGCTGCCACCACCTCAGATGAGTCTACAAGCACAACCAGCACAACTGCTACAACCTCTGCTGCGTCTACAACCACAATAGCCACTACTACAGCAACAGAACCGACAACCACAACTGCAGCTACCACTTCACCTGAACCTTCTACTGCAACAACTGCCAGCACCACAGCTGAGTCTATATCCACAAAAGCCATTACTACTGCAACAGAACCCACAAACACAACTGCAGCTACCACTTCACCTGAACCTTCTACCACAACAACTGCGAGCACCATAGCTGAGTCTACACCCGCAACAGCCACCACTACTGCCACCACCTCAGCTGAATCTACAACCACGACAGCCACTACTGCAACAGAACCTACCACCACAACTATCAACATTCCAACTGAGTCTACAACTACAACAGTGACTACTACTGCTAGCACCTCAGTTGTCTCTACATCCACAACAGCCACCACTACTGCAACAGAGCCCACAACCATATCTGCAGATATCACTTCACCTGAAACATCTACCACAACTGCCAGCACCTCAGCTGACTCCACAACCACAGCAGCCACCACTATTGCAACAGAACCCACAACCACATCTGCAGCTACCACTTCACCTGAACCTTCTACCACAACAACTGCCAGCACCACAGCTGAGTCTACATCCACAACAGCCACCACTACTGCCACCACTTCAGCTGAGTCTACAAGCACAACAGGCACAACTGCCACAAACCCAGCTGAGTCCACAACTACAACATCCACCACTACTGCAACAGAACCCACAATGACAACTGCAGCTACCACTTCACCTGAACCTTCTACCACTACTGCCAGCACCACAGCTGAGTCTACATCCTCAGCAGTCACCAGTACTGCATCAGAACCCATCACCACAATCACCAACACCCCAACTGAGTCTACAACTACAACAGTGACTCCTACTGTTAGCACCTCAGTTGACTCTACATCCACAACAGCCACCACTACTGCAACAGAACCCACAACCACATCTGCAGATCCCACTTCACCTGAACTTTCTTCCATAACAACTGCCAGCACCAGAGCTGAGTCTACATCCACAACAGCCACCACTACTGCTACCACTTCAGCTGAGTCTACAAGCACAACAGGCACAACTGTCACAAACCTAGCTGAGTCCACAACTACAACATCCACCACTACTGTAACAGAACCCACAATGACAACTGCAGCTGCTACTTCACCTGAACCTTCTACCACAACTTCCAGCACCACAGCTGAGTCTACATCCTCAGCAGTCGCCAGTACTGCATCAGAACCCATCACCACAACCACCAACACCCCAACTGAGTCTACAACTATAGCAGTGACCACTGCTGCCACCACCTCAGATGAGTCTACAAGCACAACCAGCACAACTGCCACAACCTCTGCTGAGTCTATAACCACAACAGCCACCACTATCGCAACAGAATCCACAACCACAACTGTAGCTACCACTTCACCTGAACCAACTGCTACAACTGCCAGCACCTTAGCTGAGTCTACAACCACAACAGCTACCACTACTGCGACAGAACCCACTACCACAATTACAGCTACCCCTTCACCCGAACCAACTACTACAACAACTGCCAGCACCTCAGCTGAGTCTACAACCACAACAGCCTCCACTACTGCAACAGAGCCCACAATAACTGCGAACACCCCAATTGAGTCTACAACTACAGCAGTAACCACCACTGCCACAATGTCAGCAGTCTGCAAGCACAACAGGCACAACTGCTGCAAACCCAGCTGAGTCCACAACTACTACATCTACCACTACTGCAACAGAACCCACAATGACAACTGCAGATACCACTTCACCTGAACCTTCTACCACAACAACTGCCAGAACCACAACTGAGTCTACATCCTCAGCAGTCACCAATACTGCCACAGAACCCATCACCACAACCACCAACACCCCAACTGAGTCTACAGCTACAGCAGTGACCACTGCTGCCACCACCTCAGAAGAGTCTACAAGCACAACCAGCACAACTTCCACAACCTCTGCTTATTCTACAACAATAGCCACCACTAATGCAACAGAACCCACAACCACATCTGCAGCTACCACTTCACCTGAACTGACTACTGCAACAACTGCCAGCACTTCAACTGGGTCTGTGACCACAACAGCCACCACTCCTGCAATAGAACCCACAACCACATCTGCAGATAGCACCTCACCTGAAACAACTACCACAACAACTACCAGCACCTCATCTGAGTCAACAACCACAACAGCCACGATTACTGCAACAGAACCCACAACTGCAACTGCAACTACCACTTTACCTGAGACAACTATCACAAATACTGCCAGCACCTCAGCTGAGTCTACAAGAGCAGCCACCACAACTGCCACCATTACAGCTACCACTACTGCAACAGAATCCACAACTGCAATTGCAGCTACCATTTCACCTGAACCAACTGCTACAACTGCTGGCACCTCATCTGAGTTTACAACCACAACAGCTACCACTACTGCAACAAAACCCACAACAACAACTGGAGCTACCACTACACCTGAATCAACTACCACAACTGTCACCAACTCAACTGAATCTTTAAGCACAAATGTAGCCACCACTTCACCTGAACCAGCTACCACAATTGCCAGCACCCCAATTGCCACTGTTGCCACCATGTCAGCTGAATCTATAAGCACAACAGCCACAACAACTGCCACAACTGCTGCTGTGTATATAACCACTACAGTCATGACTACTGCAACAGAAACCACAACTGCAGCTACAGCTTCACTTGAACCAAATACCACAACAACTGCCAGCACCACTGCTGAGTCTGCAACCACAATAGGCACCACTATTGCAACAAAACCTACAACTGCAACTGAAGCTACCACTTCACCTGAGTTAACTACTACAGCTAGCAGCATTTCCACAGCATCTACAACCACAGTAGCAGCCACCACCCTACCTGAACTGAGTACCACAACTATCAGCACCTCAGCTGGGTCTAGAACCACAACAGCCACCACTACTGCAACAGAACCCACAACCATATCTGCAGATACCACCTCACTTGAAACATATACCACAACTGTCAGCACCTCAGCTTACTCCTCAACCACAACAGCCACCAGTATTGCAACAGAACCCACAATGACAACTCCAGATCCCACTTCACCTGAACCTTCTACCACAACTGCCAGCACCACAGCTGAGTCTACATCCTCAGCAGTCACCAGTATTGCAACAGAACCCATCACCACAAGCACCAACACCCCAACTGAGTCTACAACTATAGCAGTGACCACTGCTGCCACCACCTCAGATGAGTCTACAAGCACAACAGCCTCCACTACTGCAACAGAACTCACAACAACTAGCAACACCCCAGCTGAGTCTACAACCATAGCAGTGACCACTGCTGCCACCACCTCAGATGAGTCTACAGGACAACCAGCACAACTGCCACAACCTCTGATGAATCTACAACCACAACAGCCACCACTATCGCAACAGAATCCACAACCACTAGCACCTCTGCTGAGTCTGCAACCACCACAGCCACCACTACTGCAACAGAACCCACAACCACAACTGCAGCTACCACTTCACCTGAGCCTTCTACCACAACAACTGCCAGCATGACAGCTGAGTCTACAACTACAACAGACACTACTACTGCCAACACCTCAGCTGACTCTACAACCACAACAGACACTACTACTGCAACAGAACCCACCACTACAACTACCAACATTCCAACTGAGTCTACAACTACAACAATGACTACTATGGCTAGCACCTCATCTGACTCTATATCCACAACAGCCACCACTACTGCAACAGAACCCACAACCACAACTGCAGCTACCACTTCACCTGAACCAACTACTACAACAACTGTCAGCACGTCAGCTGAGTCTACAACCATTACAGCCACCACTACTCCAACAGAACCCACAACCACATCTGCAGATACCACTTCACCTGAAACATCTACCACAACACCTGCCAGCTCCTCAGCTGACTCTACAACCACAACAGCTACCACTATTGCATTAGAACCCACAATCACAACTTTAGCGTAGCTACCACTGCACCTGAACCAACTACTACAACAACTGCCAATACCTTAGTTGAGTCTACAAACACAGTAGCTAGCAGTACTACAACAGAACCCATAACCACAACTGCAGCTACCTCTTCACCTGAACCGACTACTACAACAACTGCCAGCACGTCAGCTGAGTCTATAACCACAACAGCCACCACTATGGTATGAGAACCCACAACAACTGCCAACACCCCAACTGAGTCTACAACTACATCAGTGACCATTACTGCCACCACCTCAGCTGAGTCTACAAGCACAACAGGCACAACAACTGGCACAAACCCATGTGAGTCTACAACCACAACAGCCACCATACTGCAACAGAACCCACAATGACAACTGCAGCTAGCACCTCACCTGAAACAACTACTACCACAACTACTAGCACCTCAGCTGAGTCTACAAGCATCACCTTTATCCTACTGCCATAGAACCGATAACCACAACTGCAGCTACCACCTGACCTATGCTGGCTGCCACAACTTCCAAGACTTCAGTTTAGTGTACAACTCCAGTGGCCATGACTGTTGCAGTGGAACTGACAACTACAGTGGCAGATACCACCTCACCTAAACAGACTACCACAACACCTGCAAGCACCTCAACTCAGTCTACCACCATGGATGTAGCTGCCCCTTCACCTGAAATGACTACTACAACAACTGGATGCACCTAAACTGAGTCTACAACCACAGCAGGAGCCACCATCTCTCCTGAACTGACTCCCACAATGACTGCTAGCACCTCAACTGAGTCCACAACCTCAGAAGCAGCTACCAATTCACCCGAACAAGCTACCACTGCTGCCAGCACCTCAGCTGATCCTATGGCCATGACAGCAGCCATGACTTCACCTGATCCTTCTTTCACAACTTCTGCTAGCTCTCTAAATGTGCCTATTACCACAACAGTCACCCCCTCTACAATAGAAGCTATAACCACTGCCGCAGCCACAACTCCACCTGGACCAACAGTCATAACAACTGCCAGAATTTCATCTGAGTCTACAACCACAATAGTTACAACTATTGTAACAGAACTCACAACCACAGTAGCAGCCACCACTTCAACTGAACTGCCTACTACCACCACTGCTAGTACTTCAGCTGGGTCTTCTTCCACCACCAGTGTCCCTACTTCTACAACAGAACCTATAACTACAGCTGCAGGTACCACTTCAACTAAATCAACTACCACAACTCCTGCTAGTACTTCAGCTGAGCCTAGAACCTGTTTTTTGTTTCTGTTTTTTTTTGTTTTACACAAAGCTTTTTGAGTTTTATTTTTCCCTCAGGTTGGAGATTCATCTTAACCTACATTCATTTTAAAATAGCAACAGGGTCTCGAACTGTTCCGAGCAGACATTAGACAAGCACAGAGGGTTGAAAATTCCTATTAAAAAATGGAAACTGCAGTGGGAAATCAAGAAGTCACATACATATGATGGGGTAGCCTCATCAGATCATAATTCAGTTGGTTTGGGCTTCAAGCAACCTTTTACTCAAATATATAGGACAGAAAATAGTTTAAAAGTAAAGAGTATTGAAGACAAGAATTGAATTGTTACATATATTTGCTAAAGGAGCACTTAAGGTAAAAGGAACAGGTTTACAAAGTAATAGTAAATGGATACATTACCAAGCCTGGGAACTCCAGTCTCTCCAGTCGCAGCTGGAAGTGAGATGTGTTCCTTCCAGTCTAAGTCACAGAGTATATGTAGAGTCTTTGATTGAGGTTGCATCCTCAATCAGGGAAATTTTTCTAAGAGTAAGACTTCAGCCTTAATCATTTGAGTCATACTTTATTTTTATGCTTAACAAACTGTTGAATCTAAGCTCAATCTTTAACAAAAACAAAGAAGGATATTTACAGCATTATCAGAGATTTGAACTTAACCTTGAATGTTCGTAATACTTTACTGGTGATATTCTTATAACTGAGCCATGACTCCTGTAAGAGCAATATAACACATCCTTTACTTATATAAAAAGCTAAAAATTAGAAGAGGAAGAACTATTACTTTATAACTAACTTATTAGTATAGAGTTTCTATTTCATTCTGTAATTAGTCTAACCATTACATCATGTCTCCCACTTCCTCCCTTCTTGCTTGGGGCTGTTTAGTTTCTCCTTCAGTACAATCTTCTAATACAGGACTTGAAGGATGTGAATAATCGGTCCCAGTTATTATAGCAAGGCTTTCCACTTTCTATCATTTGGAAATTGTACTCAGGTGTTTTGGACAAAACTTCTGTTAGGTAAGCCTCAATACTGCAAGGAATAACTGGCTCCTGCTATCAGAACAGAAGGCATCAGGTGGTATGTGAGAGCAGCAAGGCTCCAGAGCTGTCTGATCCCTATATAGAGGGAAGGAGTCAGCCTCTTCATTTTCAGATTCCTCAGTAGAGGTACTGTCCTGCAACAAACCACAATGACCACAACTATCCCTTATTCTAACCCCACTCCCTTAGCTATAGCCACTATAAATGAAACTACCACAACCATGACTGGTAGGACCTCAACGGAGCATATACCTGTAACTACCATGCCTGTTTTTTCAACAGAACCAATTACTACTACACCAAAATTTCTTCTTCTGAACTGAGTACCACCACAACCACTGCTAACACATCAAATGGACCTACCAGCACAACAGCAAGCACCTCATCTTCAACTAAGTATATTACCACAATAGCTAGTACTCCCAATTTAAGTGAACCTTTCAGCACAACAGCAGCCACTGGTATGAGTGAACCTACCACCACCACAGCTAGCATTTCAGTGGAACCTACCAGCACAACTCTGAGCACCACTTTTTAATCTGAAACTACTAGTATAAGTCCAAACATTTTCTCTTCAATGACTGTGATACCATTCTGCAACTACCATTTCAACTGAACCCACAGCCACCATTCCCAGGTTCATATTAACTGAGTCTGTGGCCATCATAATTTCCACTGGCCCCATGTTAACAAGATTAAATTCAATTTCAGCTCATTTTTTTTTTTTTTATCTCCAATGGGCACCATTCTACTTCAGTTGAAACTATTCCTACGTTAGTCATCCAACAACTTCAAACCTCAACTGCTCCCATTTTAAATGAACCTACAGTTATGAGCAATCATTAGCAGAATCTACAGGTACTGCTACCTATTCTTCAACTAATTTATATCCTCACAATAGCTAACTTCTATTCAGGGATTGAATCTAGTCTGTTTTCTGCCACAAGTAAAACCTCGTTTTAAGCCTCCACTGCCACCATGTCAACTAAAAGTAAAATCAACACAGATACTACCTGTGGTGATTTGGAGCTGTGTGCACCCCAGAAAAACCTAATGTTATTATACTTACTCCATTTCTGTGGGTGTGAAACCACTGGAAGTAGGACTTTTTGGTAAGGTTATGTCAGTTAGGGTGTGGCCCCTCTCAATCAGTATGAGTCTTAACCCTATTACTGGAGTCCTTTATTAGCAGAATGAAATTCAGACACAGAGAGAGCCAGAAGGAGCAGCCAGAAGCTGAACATCAACAGAACCTGAAAGAGAAAGGAGAGACAGGAGATGCTGCCATATGTCTTGCTCTGTGACAAGCTGAGGACCAAGGATCACCGACAGCCAGACCTGGAACACATAATCTTCAGGGAAAAAACATTACCTTGATGATGCCTTGATTTAGACTTTTTCCTAACCTCAAAACCATGAGCAAATAAATTCCCATTTTTTAAGCCCAGCCATTTTGTGGGTATTTGCTTGAGCAGCCAAGGAAATTAAAGCAGATTTTGGTACCAGGAATAGGGTGTTGCTATTGCAAATACAAAAAAGGAATGTGGAAATGGCTTTGGAATTGGGTAATGGGTAGGGACTGGAAGAATTGTGAGGGGCTTGATAGAAAAGGTCTAGATTGTTTTGAGACTGTTGGTAGAAATGTGGATGCTAAAGGTACTTCCAATGAGGCCTTAGAAGGAAATAATGAATGTGTCACTGAAAGTGGGAAGAAAGGCAATCCTTGTTTTAAAATGGCAGAGAACTTGAAAAAATTGAGTTCTGATGTCAGATAGAAGGCAGAACTTGAAAGTGATGAACTTGGATGTTTAGCTGAGGAGATTTCCAAGCTAACTGTGGAAGGTGCAGCTAATCTCTCCTTACAGTTTATAGTGAAATGAGAGAGGAAAGAAATAAGCTGAGAACTGAACTCCTGGGCACAAGGAAACCAGAAACTGATTCTTTGGAAAAAATTCTAAGCCTATTCAGAGAGTATATCTGAGACTAGAGCTTGAAGTGGCTCTACAAAGGACATCCTTGAACTTCTGGACACAAGTCCCCAGAGAATAAGGGACCAGTCAGCCATTTCAGAAGAAGTCAGGATTGGCAATGCAGTCATGCAGGAAGGACCTATGGGAAGTCGTTTTGTCTGATGGTTTGGTACCCTGTGAACCACATGCAAAGCTGACAGGTTTTTTGCAAAATGTATATATGCATAACCACTGCCAGTCTGGACTGAAAGGGACAGAGAAGGGAGAAACTGAAGTAAGAATGACTTCAAGGGCAGAACCATGGAAGTCAAGGTCTGGACTGAAGAGATCTCCTTGGATCAAGAGAGCAGGCCCATCCTTTTGTGTGGAAAGGGTGGGTCTGCCTCTGTGCTTGAAGGGGGCAGGCCTTCTGCCCCATTGTTCAGGAAGAGGGTTGCCACCCCACTGCTTGGAGTTGGTGGGGCCTGTACCCTGGCATCCACAGAGAGCCTGGCTGCCACTCCAGTGTTTAGAGAGGGTAGGACCTATGTCCCAGTGAGCCTGGCCTCCATCCTGCTGCTTGGAGAAGGTGGAGCCTTCCCCAGTGTTTGAGGAGAGCAAGGTCACTGCAAAAACACTTGGAAGGGATGGGGCTGCTGCTTCATCATGCCTGGAAGACAAAACTCGATCCATAGATGAGTCTCAGACCTTCAAATCTAATGGAGTTTGCCCTGTGGGGTTTCAGAATTGTTTAGGACTCATGACCCCTGTTTCCCTTCCAATTTCTACCTATTGAAATGAGAATGTCTGTCTTCTGCCTGTCCCTCCCTTGTATATTGGAAACAGATAACTCATCTTCTAGATTTCACAGGTCCACAGACAGATAGGAATTGTGCCTATCATCAGGAAAGTGGATAAACATTTTGTATATATTCAATGATTATATACAGCAGATAAATGCACTAGTGTTACAGGGGTCAACATGGATGATTCACATTAACATAATATTGAGAGAAAATAATTTGCAGAAAGTATGATAGGACTCTATAAAGAAAAAAATGCATGCAAACATTTAGGAATATATGCAAACCTATCAAAAATATAAAGTAGTAGGATAGTAGGACATATATTCTTTATAAAGAAAATATAAAGTATGTGGAAGGGAGGGGAGTGATCTGTGATGTCCACAGAATGCATATATAATTATTGTCTCTCAGACTAGATGATGGGTATTGGGATACGATGGGTGATGCATAAGAGAGTGTAAGATGAAGCTTTAAGGGTGAGCAGTGTTCA